>NC_056743.1:633666516-633753754 GCF_019279795.1 Protopterus annectens | reverse complement strand
TTGCATGGGAAGGGGGGGTTTTTTGGTGGCATAGTCATAGATTAACACAAAGAAGCATTCTTTATTGTAATAATAATAATATTGTGTCTGATCTAGATACAATGATGTATATAAATTATTGTATTTGCAACTGTAGCAGCATTGATATGCACATTTCTTGAACTTGCATAAATAATCTATTCCCAGATTACCCTCTCAATCCTTTTTAACTTTGTGCTTTGCAAAATAATACTCTCACTCCAGCATTTTAGTTTTGTGTTCACTCATTCATTTTTGGTAGGGTGCTTGGGCGGAAAGCAAAGCCTATCCCTGCACAGTGATTGTGAAGTAGAAAAAACAGTCCAAGATGGTGTGCCAGTCAGGAAAGTAGCTGCTAATTAAGATGCATGCAACATACTTTGAATATAATCTGTAGATTTTTGGCACCTTAGTATTGTGTGGAATTGAAAAAAAATTGCTGGACAACTGCGGCTGTAAGGCTACTTCTCAGATTTATGCAGGTAAATACTACTCCTGCAAATGAGCCTGGTGACTACTTTATTTTTATTTTAAGTGTTTATTTATTTTTGCTTTGACATCCAGTTAATATTTGTTAATGTTTCACTGTAAATTTTTGTTAAATTAGTCATTGGAATGATATTTCTGCTTAGTAAAGCAAGCCAAAAGAGAGTGAGTGGCTAACTTTTCAGTATAGCATTAGAGCAGACAATAGGAGTAGAAACCTATTTGTAAGGCACTGCAAATTTCCCTTATTTTATTTAAGAACTTGTATGTAAAGTTCTCTACCTACAAGATATTTTTATGATTCTTTTTGTTTCTGTAAATGAAACCAGGATCTGTCCCTATAAAACAGCATTAGCGTGTGCACTTGCCTCAAAAACACATGCGCAGATACATGAGTCTGGAAGCACAGACAATCAAGGCCGTGAGTTGTTGATGAACTTGAACTTCCTTCTGCAGCCCAGGTTACACATCTCCATTCCTTCCACCATTATCTGCCTAATCTTTGACTCTGACTAAGTCACTTAACTAGACAGAGCTCATTGCTCACCCTAGAAAAAGACCACTTCTACTGGGCTACTCCCCGTTAAAAGAATGTATAAAAATAAAATTTGCAATTTAGCAAGACTTTAACAACAGTATCCTTTTCTGATTCTCCTCAGAACTTGAACACATATTCTCAACAACCTTCTGTCAGAACAAATAGATGGGAAGGTAATATTTATATTATCGGCTATTTATTTGGCATACAGGTAGAAAATAATTAGGATCAGCACTTACTTTTCCCCTTTCCAAACCTATTGTTCTAGGTACAAATGAAGCTAAGAATGAAAACGGGTAGGAATCGCCAAACAGAATTTGTACAAAATAGAATTTATTATAATATTAAAAATAAATATAATGTAACAAGTAGGCATTAATTAAACTGGCTATACAGAATTGGCAAGGCAGAAAAGGCCACATTTGTCCAGTGTCAGAAAGGTCAAATAGTTTGTAAGTCCAAAAAGTTATTTAATGTCCAAATAGCCTTGGTTTTGGGACCTTAATCGTCACTCTGAAAGCAGTTCTGAGGTCTTTTCCTGGAGAAATCTAGACAACTGAAATAATTTAGTGTAGATTTATGCTCACTCTTCTTTAGGCAAAAGTCCAATTCAAAACTGCAATCCAAATTGTAGCTTGCTACAGATCCCCCACCATTCCCCAGGATTCCCACTCCTCTTTTCTTGATGTACTGGAAAATATTAGGATTCAACCAAATACCCTAATAATGGGCAACTGCAACTACCCCACCATTAACTGGGAAAACCACTCATGTACCAACTCCTTAGCTCAACACTTTCTAGAATTCATAAACTCCAATGCCCTGGATCAACTTATCCACACCTCCACCAGGGACAACAATATCCTAGACCTAGTCATTACCAACATGAGTCAACTCCTCATTGGTCCAATCCGATCATAGGCTAATCACCCTTGATATCCACATCCCAGTCCCACCCCCCATTAAGGAAACCACAGTAAAACATTTCTCCAAAACCAACTTCATGCTTATGCTTCTTAAGACAAAAGTGGTGAACTTCATGACACCCATGCAGATGGACAATACAGTTACAACTGCTGAATCCTACACAAATGCATTCTATAAGCACTTACATGAGTGCATGGATCACGCTATCCCAAACAGAACCAAGATGCTATCCTCCAAAAAAAGGAAGCCAATTTGGTGGTCCCCTGCCATAAACAAATTGTACAACAGAAGGAAGAAACTGTTGCAAAAGAGAGTAAAATCCCATGAGTGGAGGAAATCCCTGGTCAGCCTCAATAAGAAGCTGAGATACCTTATAAGATCCTACAAAGCTAGCTATGAAAACAAAATCACCACTAATTCTAAGGACAACCACAAATCATTCTATAGCTATGTCAAGAATCTTGATGGTAACACCCAGATCTGCTCTGAATTACAGCACAACGGCACAAAAATTACAGAACCAACTGATATTGCCAACATCCTGGCAGATAGGTTCAGTGATAACTTTACCCCCCCCCCATAAAGGGCCCATATCTATACAGGAAGAATGCAGAGTCCCTGTAATCACAACTACGCAGGTAAAAGATGCACTCTCTAAAGCCAAAAACACAGCATCCATGGGTCCGGACAACATCCTAGGCTGCATTTTACACAAACTTCAGAACAAACTGGCTCCCCACCTAAGCACCATGTTCAATAATAGCCTCACATTAGGCTTTGTGCCTACTGAATGGCACACGGCAACAGTTATCCCACTCCACAAAGGGGGAGCCACCAGTGATCCCGGGAACTATCGCCCTATTAGCCTGACGAGCCTGGTCTGCAAGGCCATGGAATGTATCATCATGGAACTCATAAACAAAGCCATTGGTAACCTTCACACTCTGGATCCCACCCAGTTCAGGTTTGTGAAAGGCAGATTATGCCTTCTGAACCTGATTGACTTCTTTGAGGCAGTTACCAAAGCCGTAGATGAGGGTAAGGTGGTTCACAAAGCCTATCTTGACCTCGCCAAGGCTTTCGATACCATCCCCCATTCTGGAATTATAGCTAAACTCACTAAACTAGGTATAAATCCCTATATCACAAGATGGGTTGCCAACTGGTTCACTGACAGAACCCACACTGTAAAAGTTGCAGACTCCAAATCTGACCTCAAACCAGTGAAAAGTGGAGTACCACAGGGTTCAGTTCTGGGACCTCTCCTGTTTGGTATCTACTTCTCTGAAGTACAGGCTAACACAGAAGGCCTCTGGCTAATGAAGTTCACATAACACTGCAAACTAGGAGCCATAGTCAAGTCCCCAAAATGATGTGGACATCCTACAGAAGGGCCTCGCTGAGACAGATGTCTGGTGTCAGAGCCATGGCCTCAAGCTCAATGCCAAAAAGTGCAGTGTCATCCCCTTTTGTAAAAACTCTGTACCCATGAACTACCACATAGGCAGAAATCTACTTAACACCGAATGTGTGATAAGAGACCTTGGGAACCAGGTGGGCAGCAGTCTCTCCTTTGATAGTCACATCACCACAGTAGTCAGGAAGTCCTTTTTGACACACCTCATCATAAAAGGGTTCTCATCCAGGAAAAAAGAGGTCATTGTTACCCTCTACTCGACACTCATTAGACCCATTATAGAGTACAATGCCTCTTTTGGAATGTACCTCACAAGACATCTGCAGCAGCTGGAAAGGCCTCAGAAGTACCTCACAAAGAGGATTACTGGCCTTAAACAAATGCCCTACACTGACCATCTCAGAAAACTCCAGCTTCACTCCATAGCATATCACCTACTCTGAGGTGATCTCTGCCTAACATATAAAGCTATGTTAAACCTAGAGCTGTTGGACATGCTACACCTAACGAAATCCCAATCCCTCAAAGCTACACGCTCTAGGGACCTAAACCTTGTCACCACTGCAAACAGAAAATGCTGGAGGGATAGATTCCTGTCCCAGAGACTTCCCATACTCTCGAACAGGCTACCCATCTATGTCAAGCAAAGTTCTTCCTTAGCACTCTTAAAGAAAAATCTTGATGTGTGGATGGGAAATAGGAAATACACCCTGGGGATCACTTATGTGTCTCTCCTCGACAGTGGCACAGGAAAATAACTTTATTTGGTGGCATAAGCCAGGGAACCTTGTTGGCTAGGCTTACGTAGGCCATTGGGCCGATATCCTAGTACCTACCTATGAACCTACTGTAGGTATACTTGGCTGGATACCATTCTAGGCAAACTTAATTTTCCTCATTGAGAATGTTTTTCTACCTCTGTTGATAACCAGGGCCCTAAAATACTCAAAATGAAATAGAACAATTTTAGTTTCTGTACCAGAGTCTGGGCTGTAGAGCAATCATCTGTTACATAGCCAAGGCTTTTTCAGAGTTCAGCTGCAGCTGTATAGTTCTATGTACTTAGCTGGACAGTTCAGAATATACTAGTTGGACTGCTGAAGAACTATAGAAGAAGAAAATGCTAATGAATGAATGAACGGACAAATTCATTCATTAATTAATGACTCTACATTTTTCTCTCCCAGTATATGTCTCTTGGAAAAAGAAGGAAAGCTGTTGCCAACACATAATGGTTTCAGGCTAATTCTTTATTTTTTTCATAAGAAGTAGCTTCTTAACAGGTCATAGTCTTAATTTTCTGTTCAAATGACAAAATACACTGTCTTAATGCATTCTTTTTAGATATTGACTGATATCACTTTCAAATGACTAAACATATATACTGAGAAACACTTTAGCCTTTTAAATAACTAATTAAATGCTGCTGGTGTTCTGTAACTTCCCGGATTCTACACCATAAGCATTTTTGTATTTAGGAAATCCCTGGTGGCTGGGGTCGTGCCTGAAAAATTCTGAGCATCAGCTCATCTAGCAGTTAACAGATCAAATCAAATAATTAAGTAAATAAATTAAAGAAAAAAACGATTAAGCACTTACATACAACATCATCAGGCTTCTGTGAATGTAATCTCATTGTATAAATTCATTATGCCTGTGAGTACCTTCCCTTTTCCGTATAGTTCAGTTCTATGATATACTACCCTGACACTTTGTATACGTTATTTTCTTTCTATGAACTATATAAGTCATAATTATGTTTTTTTTTTTTTGTGAACGTATGAATTAATAGTACTATGCAATTGTTTTTACTGTGGAGCTTTTCTCTTTGGGCCTCCTTTGAAAAAGGGCACTAGCTCATTCAGACTATCCTGGTCAACAAATGTAAAATAAATAAATAAATACAATACTTTTCCCTTTTAAATTTTTTTTTTTGCATGGAGTTCAGGTGTTGCTAGAGAAGTTGTTGACCTATCTAGTGGCTAGCGCAGTTCCCCTATTTGGCATACCTGTCAACCTCTTAAAGTAAGAAATCTAGACAAAGCCATAAATAATGGGCAGACAAAGGCCTACAAATAGAGACAATTTTTAAATATTGCTCTTACAAACTTAGAAAGTAGATAGAATAACAAGTTTTGAATTAGCATGAATTTTCTGAAGGGCATGAAGTCTGAAACTCAAAAGTCTGTCATTATTCTCTGACTTAAATCTTCAATGACTTGTGGACACTTGATTTTCCTACATAAAATGCAAGGCATGAGCTGCATTTTTTTCCAACTGCACTAATCCTGAAGTGCTGCAATTAAAGTTGACCCTGATCTTTAACAGGACATAATCATGGGTGCCAACATCATCACCTATGTAAACAAAATGTCACTGTTTTCACAACCCACATATTCTGTATCCTCCAATACCAGCTTTTTTATCCAACCTGTCTTTCAGATTAGGTGCCCTTTCATAAATGAAACTGGGTTGATTCAATATACATTTTTGGTTTCAGGGAAATGTCCAAGTATTTGTAAAGGTTTTCCAATAATAGCATTCATTTGTGATGTTTATTTACAACGTTTAACATCCATTGCTTTCCTAAACTGTTTTTCGGCATCTCCATTTTTTGACAAAATTTACCCAAATTGGTCCCCAATAAAAGAGGGTATAACCCTTGAGATCTTTTTTTGAACAATATTGGCCAATATATTATTAATAAAGACATCTGAATATCCTCTGTCCTTAAACATATTTGTTTAAGAAATCAATTTCATTATTAAACATATGATTATCTAATATTAGTCTTGACAAGAAGACAAACTGTTCTTGACAAGACTGTTTTTTTCTGGCTCATTGGATGATTATTCTTATAATATCATAGGAGTTAGAAAAAAGTCTTTCTCCTGTAGAAGTTATATATAAATGTTTCTCCAAAGGAAATCCTTAATAATAGTGACATCAATATAATTCATAGCATTGTGATTATAGTGATAAGCAAACTTACAAAACAAATAAATAGAAATGTTAATATAATGCAAAAGTTTAGGTAAATCTATACTCAGAACTATTCCATATGATCCAAATATTATCCATGTAGTAAAAATATATGTCCCAGTTGCCCACAAAAGAAGAATTAATATATTGTCCCCAATATGTCATAACAATACTTATGTATATTGTGGAGCAGGCAACCCCCATTGCTACCCTTGCAATTTATTGTCAATATTCACTGGATAAATAGACATAGTTTTTGTTCAAGTTCACCTCCATAAAATCACACCCCACTATAAACTTGATATCAGATAGCCAGTCAAAATCCTTAAACATCTCCCTGAACCATTCCCTTCCAATACTATGGGGTACCACAGAAAATAAATTAATAACATCAGTGGTGACTAGCAATCCATCAGATCTAAAAACGTTAGGTGTCAAATGACCTAAAAAAATCATATGACTCATTTATCCAATAGAGGAAGCAACTTATCTCAAGTTTCAACAAAGCATCCACAAAATTTGCTAAGGGTTGCATCCTGGCATCAACAATAGGCCTTAGAGGGGGATTCTCCAAACATGTATGGACTTTTGGAATCCTGAATATAGTGGCCATCCTAGGGTGCTTTACCTGTAGGAATTTATATAATTCAGAAGAAATATAATATTATCCAAGGGATTCTATCAATAAACAGTCAATTTTACAATGAGCTATGTTTACCTCATTCAAAGATCTTACAGAATATATGTCAATATCACACAAGAGTTTGTACATTTTTGAATGGTAATCAGTAGAGGTTAAGCCTGTCCACATTGTCAGGTTTCACACACATTATCCCCTCATTTGCAGCACAAAATTCTATTTTTTTTATTTAAGGACAATCTGTACTCACATTGTGATATTCTCTTAAATCATGTTCAGTTAACTTCTCAAACAAGGTCAGGATTGGATGCACTGCAGGATTAAATTTGCTACAACTTAATTTGCTATTGTGGTTCAAGATGATTGTCACTGCAGAAATGACACCCCAACACCATGTGAAAAATGGGAAAAAGGGGTTGAGGATGGCTGGATGGATGCCTCTCATAAACCATCCTGATCTTTATCCTTAAACCAAACAAGATAAGTTTGCAAACAAACAAACACATGTAATTCCATTACATCATCCACCAAATTACTTTTGATGGTGGGAACAAAATTTAGTCCTCTCTCAAAAAGATAAAAACTTCTTCCTTGTCAATGTCCACATGACTGCAGTTGAAGATGTCGAAATTATTCTTAGTGTATAGAACCACATCTTTCTGCACTTTACTCTGTACTAATATTAATATCTGTATTTCCCCCTCCCTCTCTTGCTTGTAGATCTCCAACAGTTCTCATTCTATCTCATCACATTGTTGGTCCAAGCTTTTCATGTGTTGGGCCCTTCGTTGTTCTTTTTCATGGCTCTCTTTGAGTGATGTCGTGGGGGATTACCTAAATTGATGGACACATCAATATCAGTGTCACTTGAATCACCAGTCCCCAGAAGACATGTCTCCCCTGACCCCATCATTAGAACAACCACTCAGTTTTGTTGGTCTTGGATATGACCTCTTTTCCTCATATTTACATTTATTCCTATAAGGCTTCTTTAATTTTCAGTCTTTTATTTGTTCCTAAGATTTCTTGGTTTTTCATATTTGTCATCATATTTGTCTTTCAGTAAAGTAAGCATAACATTCTTGCTGAGACTTTTGTTGTGTTTAATTATTTCTGGCTGTTAATTGTCCATTTTATCAAGTTGCTTCATTAAAATCTCCATTTGCTTGAAACACACGCAATCAAAAAGGGTCTTCATTTCTTCATGTAAAATAATATCAGCTCTAAGGCTAGTAGGAGAATTCCATATACGGAGTCCCTTAGGTACCACTTCCACTTTAATGTGCTCCCTAAAGTAAACATTGTCTTTTTGTAATGATTTAAATTTCATAAGCTTTTTACTGTATTCCTTTAATTACTTATTAAAGGTCAACCCTTTCGTGATGATATTAGATTCACAACTGATAGAATTCAATAATAATGTATTAAATGACCATCTCATAGTAGGAATCACTTGCTTATTTTCTTTGAATCTTTTCCCACATTAAGAGTGATGGGATCCAGCCCATTTTTCTTTCCACATTTGATATCATTGTTAGTGTTTATTTTTGTTTGTAAATGTCTGACCATCTGGGTCATTTGTTGTAGTAATACAGTTAAATATGCAATGTTATCTTCTGCTATCTGGCAGCATTCAGATGTGGAGCAATCTATGGCAAAAAGAACAACTGATAATGAATACAGATTCACCCAATCATGAACCAAATCAAATCAGAAACAATCCACTAAGAAATGAGTGCTGGCGCAGAATGTCTTCCATAAAATGTCTCTGGCTCCAGAAATCCAAAAAGTATTTCAATAAAACAAAATGAAAAAGAAAAAATATTAATAAAATAAAATTTAATTGTAAGCACAGCACCAAGACTAGTGTTTTCATTCAAAATGGACTTCATCAGAATTAGAATAAATTAACTGCATTCCTAGTTTACTATAAATACCCTATCTCACCAATCAAACCATGAATTTGCAATCATTGTTGCTGGTATAAAACCATACTCCAAAATACAATAAGTAAAAACATCATTGATCTACTATCAAAAATTAAATATTCATAGCTCATACAAAAATATTCTTTAATTTTGCTGCTTCAAAGTTAATACACAGACAATAGATAAATTGATTTCAGTACCTGAGGGTTTATCTGCTGCTAGTCTATCTTATCAAATTAATTTATGTTCTTCAAGTAGGACAAACCAGTTCATTCTCCTTGGGATTTTAACTACTTTTTTTTTAATCCAATGAATTTAAACCCTTGAAAATTGGGGCAACAACGGGTATGTCTACCTTGTTCCTTGCTAGAATCTCTATTGCTACTCACATACCCCAGTAAACTTGATGTCAGATAGCCAGTCAAAATCATTAACCATCTCTCTGAACCATTCCATTTCAATACTATTGGGTGTCACAGAAAATAAATTAATAACATCAGGGTGAATAGCAGTCCATCAGCTCTGAATAGGTCAAGTGTCAAATGACTTAAAAAAATAACATGACTCATTTATCCAATAGGAGAGTTGTCTTGTCCCAGTTTTAACAAAACAGGCATATAAATTGCTAAGGATTGTGTGTTAGACCCCCCCCCAAGCATCAGCTATAAGCCTCAAATAGTGAGTCTCTAAACATGTATGGACTCTTGGAATCCCAAATATATTGGCTATCCTAGGGCAATCTACTGTTTGAACTTATATATAATTTGAGAGAAACATAACATTATCTAAACATTTCATGTAACAAAAAGTCCATTTTACAATGTGTTATGTTTGCCTCATTCAAAGACACAATAGAATATGCATTAACATCACATAAGAGTTTGTACATTTTTGCGTTATATTCAGTAGTGTTCATAAGGACTAGCCTGCCTCCACTTGTCAGGTTTCATACATCTTTGTGTACTTTTCTGTACTTTGATTTAAAACAATGAAATAATATTATTTTGTGTAGTGCAAAAAATGCTGAATAGCCACAGTATTTACCCAAGAATCTACCCGTATTCTGCTTGTTAACTAAATTGTGTCCAGAACTCTAAATTAGATACTGCTTTAAAATGGAAGCTAGGACCCTCTGACTCCCTGAAAGTAAAGAAATTGTTTTTTTGTTAATCTAGCTACTCATGCTTACAGTTAATCTTTCCCCATCAGGTACCATCCCCTCTAAACAGCTGTCCTGCAAGGCTTGTTCCATAGAAGGACGCTACCCAGTGGAAACTTAAGCTGAAAACCTGTTCAGAACCTCCCCTCATCCAAACTGACCACCAAGGTTATTATCTACTATTTCTCTCTGTTATACCACAGCTGTTGCCCTGGGTCTAAAGCACTATTAGGTATTAGTGGACCTACCCCTAAAAATATAAAAATCTGGCTAATATCAAATCATTTATCACTAAAAGGTATACTGAATGCCTCAATAAGCATTTCCTTTATATTTTGCACTAAATGGAAAGAAAACCGGAAAAGTGCTACTACACTGAACAAAAGTACACTTTAGGCAGTAAAAATTAAACTAAAAAGTCTACTTAAACCCTGATTAAAAATCCTAGCATACTTACTGATAAGTGCAGGCTCTAAGATACTTGTATCTGGTTTAACCCTGCTACACTCGCCCTCGCTGCTCTTGGGCTCGTTCCACGCCTCTCCCTGCCCCCAATTCCCACCCGCCCCTACTAGTGCCAGATTTATACCCCCTAAACCACACCCCTCCTAGATGAACCAATCAGCATTTTACACCTCACCTCCTACCTGAACCAAACAGCTTTGTACTCCACTTCTTAACCCAGTCGTCACACTCCTAGCATTTACCATCCATTTGCAGAACCCTGGAGACTCTAGAATTAATACTCTATCTCTGCCTCCAACCATGCCACCACTTAAAACACTGTCACTACTCTCCCTGCTATGCTTTTTATTAATTCTATATCTCATCTCCACTTATGAAAATCAATACTACTTAGGATTTCACTATCCAAAAGGTCAAACAACCCCAACTGTGTCAAATATGGCAGGACACCCCCTAATTTGTCCTATACCCAACTCCTTAAACTCTATTTACCATCAGCCTGTTAAACCTAGATAGATCAGCTCAAAATCTAAACAGCATCAAAAACTTATAAACAAATGTCTGATGCTTACCATGAACTTACACTACAACCTCACAAAGGATGGAGATATCCACCCAAACCCTGGCCCTGTCACTCCAGATAGCTCTACCTCAGATGCTGATAACTCTATCAAAATAATATCTATCAATAGATCCCCCAACTCCCTTCTGATCTGCCATCTAAATATCAGAAGCGTAAATAACAAAGTCCATAACTTACACGCCCTCCTAGAAATCCATTCCCCTGAAATACTGTCTAACTGAAACCTGGCTAAAGCCAGGAACCTTAGGTAATGAAGTTCTACCACCTGGGTATAATATACTCAGACTTGACAAGACCACTAGGAAGGGAGGTGGGATAGCTGTACTCTTTAAATCTACACTAAATGTTAAAATAGATCCCATACAACCACCCCAGGTCAACAAAGCAGAAATACTTTCTACTAAACTACAGATTAATAAAATTAAATGTATAAATATTGTCTGCATATATATTCCCCCAGGGAATAATACTAACACCTTGGAAATTATCATCTTCTGGTTAGCAAATAACTATCCACAATAAACCATAGTACTTGGAGATTTTAATATTGACTGGAACACCTGCTCCTCACAATTTCCTACCACACATGTAAACTTATACGGGTTTTCACAGGTCATATCCACCCCCCACCAGGATAGGAAAAGTATACTAGACTGGATACTAATCAATAGCCATCCCCAAATGTATACTTCAGGAACCATCCCTGATGATCTCAGTGATCACTTTCTCACCTTTATTTGCAAACATAAAACCAATAACCAGCACCAGCCCTCATACAGAACAGTAAGAAATAATAAGAACTTTAGTCCTATCAAGTTTCAGGAACTCAAATCATGTAAATGGTCGGTCCTAAAACATTTGCCCCTTGAAGAGGCTGTTGCCTACTTTAACAATAAATTCCTCACCATCCTCAATTCTCATGCTACTGCCCGCTCTACTAGGACCAAAACAAAAATCGCACTGTAGCTCTCTAAAGAGACCAGATCTAAAATCAAACTCAGAAATAAGGCATGGGATACATGGCGTGCTACACATGCACCTCTAGACCAAATAAAATTTAGGCAATTAAGGAATGAGACAAAAATCCACTTTACTGGACAGAAAAAACTACTACTTCCAACTCCAACAGAGAAACCAAAATAATCCACAAACGTTATGAGCGGGATTAAATAAACTACTGCGCCCAGGTCAAACCACTACCCCACCTCCTTCAGCCTCTACTGATAAATCACCAGAGAATGTCACCAACACCTTCAATAGTTTCTTTACCGAGACTATCCAAGCCCTTACTAGCCAATTACCCCTTAACTCCTCTAACACACAGGCAACCATTCCCAACTTCCAATCCACCTTTAGCTTCCATCCAGTCCCAACATCCTTCATTTGTTCCCTAATAAAAAAATTAAAACCCACTACCTTAGCTGCTAATCTACTCCCTCCTGAATACTTGCAAAAAGCTGCAGATTCCATAGCGTACCCTATCTTCATTCTAATAAATCGCTCCATATCTGGAGCAACAGTCCCCTCTATCTGGAAAATATCTCATGTCATACCCCTCCATAAAGATGGTAACTCTCCTGAGTTGTCCAATTTTAGGTCCATAGCTATCCTGTCACCACTTGCTACAATTATGGCAAAATGCATCCAAAAACAACTTCTGTACTATCTGATTCAGAACAATCTACTGGCCAACTCACAGCATGGCTTCAGGCCACATCATAGTATTACCACTGTCCTACTCTCTTTCTCCAATACTATAAACCATAACAGGAACAATAGCAAATTATCCTCTGCCTTCTTATTGGATCTATCAAAGGCTTTTGATATGGTCAACCACCTTCTACTTAGCAACACCCTAAAAACAATGTCTCTGGGCAGTCACTCACTCTAATGGTTTCAATCGTATCTGGATAATAGGCAACAAGCCGTCCTATAGCATAACAAACTATCTAACCTCCTGCCCAACACCCTAGGTGTCCCACAGGGATCTATTCTTGGACTTATTCTGTTTTCCATATTTATCAATGAGCTTCACACTGTCATACCAAAGGTTAATTGCATCCAATACACAGATGACTCCACGTTGATCTGCACTGCCACCTCCCAACTAGAGCTGCAGTCAATAACCCATAGTTCTTTTAACAGGGTTGAAAACTGGCTTGCTGACTGCTGTCTGATTTTGAATCCCAGCAAAACAAAACTCCTACTCCCCCCACCACGCAAAGGTCCCCACTGCTATCCTTTACCATTATGTCCAATAATGGTACCATAATCGCCCCAGATCTCCACACAAAACTATTAGGAGTCATTGTCGACAACAATCTTAAATTTGATGTGCACATCAACAAAACTGTCAAAACTTGGGTCACTATATAGGATAAAGCCATTCCTAACCCACCTACCACAACTGCCATTGCCCACTCCAATCTACTCTCTACCCTATGCTATGCCTCCCCTGTACTTACCAACTTAAATAAAACTGAACTTAACAAACTCTCTAGCTGCTACAATCACATAGCTAGATTTACCACTGGCCTGCCCTATAGAACACATCACTGTATAAACCTAAGTAATCTTGGATGGCTAGAACTACCCAGACTGTTTCAGTATAACCAACTTATATTGTCTCATAAAGTACTCAAACAACCTGATAATACTCCGGTACTAAAAGACATTATCTATCCCCACCTTAACCTCAGACTACTATGCTCATCTAATAGAATGGTAGTACAAACTATCAAACCCAACAACTCAGCCGGGGACACCCTCTTCGCCAATTATGTTGGCAAAATTTGAAATTCTCTACCTGCTGACCTTACCCTAGAAACATCTTTATCTCAATTCAAGAAATGTCTCAAGCAGTATTTCATGTCTCAGTTATGTCCATGCTCCAAGCCTGACTAAATGTTTAGCTTCTCTTGTATACCAATACAGTTTTTGTAACTCAAATGTCTTGTGCTATTTTTATTCAGCTATATAATATGTTTGAGTCAATGTATAACTGATGCTCATCAACAGACTTTGCAACTTGTGATAAATGTGTGCTTTATTAAGATGTTTGTGTAACTTCCTTCAGAGCTTTTCTCCCCAGGCCTCTGCTGAAAATGGACATGGATTCAATCGGACTATCCCGGTCAAGAAATGTAAAATAAAATAAAATAAACAATTCTTACTCCCTCATTATCGGCAAAAAATTCTAAACATTTCTTTTCATTTAAGGTCACATTACTATACAATGTATAATCTTTACTCATGTTCTGAGGTTCTCTTAAATCCTTTTTGACAAACTAAATAAACAGGCTCAGGATGGGGTGTATTGGGAGATTAGATATACTGCTGTGACATAATTTGCCTTATACTTTTTTAACTCCTTTATTGAATTATGACTTAAGACACATGCAAGCATACATTTGTATAAAAGAAAATAAACCATATTAACATGTTCCCAGTTACAAACATTATACAACACATACATCCGTTTTTATAACTAGCATCAATCCTACATTAAATAAATTGCTCAATTCCTACCTTCCCTTAAATCTCACTCCTCCTCTAAAGCATTATTTTCCATGTTTTGTTCTCACAATTTCTATTTTTTCCCAATTTGCTCACACTTTTCTAAAGATCCCCCTACCATGATCTTTTATCTATGTTACAAACATTCAATAGTTCAAATACAGTTGGTTTAGACTTTGATGCCCACTTCCTAGTATTTGCTTTTTTAGCAGCCACCAGAATTAAACATAACAAGACCTTACTATGTCCAGGCAATTCAGATCTCGTATTCTAGCACAAAGAAATCATTTTCTTAGTTACGCTTATTTGCTCACCCAATACTTCTGACAGAGTATTCTGTAAGGAATTTTTAAAGTCTGCTAACTCATTACACATTCAAGATGTATGTTCTTATTTACTTCTTTCTTGCATATTATACCTCCAACATTTGACATCCACCCACGGAAAAAATGTTTAATGTCTGTTTGGGGTATAGAAATATCCACGCAAACACTTCCAACCAAAATGATAAATCTTCTAGACTTTGTTACATATTTGGGAGCCACCCATATGTACTCCTCTTGTTTCCTTGTGCATTCCTTATCCAATCTCTCTTCCCAATCTTTTTAACCTCCTCTGATTGCTTCCTTTAGTTATTGGGCAATATTTTATGTGCCAGATTAATTATCTCCTTTTAAACTTTAGCTTCTGTCCAAGTCTATACCACTTTATTGAATGGCTATTCAGTGAATAACCATTCTCTGAACCCCTATTTATCAAAGCCGCTCTTCATCGAATGGCAAATTTTAACTAGGGAAATCAGTGGTTGGCCAACCAACCCACTGTAAAAAAAACATAAAATTTAAAATGTACAAAGGTGGGGGGCTATGCCCCCACAGACCCCAATGTGGGGGGCTGTGTCTCCACACCCCCCTAACTAAATATACTATCTCTGAGATTACACTACAGTGGGGAAAAGGGCAAATTCCAGATGATGGCCAACTTCTGACTTTCCCTTGTTAAAATTTGCAGTTTGATGAATAGCAGCTTTGATAAACAGGGGTTCAACGAATGGCTATTAGATGAATAGCCATTTGATAAAGTGATATAGACCCCTTCTGTTCTAGATTCAACTAAAAACTCTACTAAAGCAGGTCTTCCACTTAAAATTCCCCTATCCCTTTATCTTTGCCTATACTTTGTTATCAATCCCTAATAGAGAATGAGTCTTTAGCCTGCAGAGCAAATGTATTCTTGGTCTTTTTCCATTCTATTACCTTTCCCTCTCTAGTTATTTGCTCCCAATACCTTGGTTCATTGCTAGTTTTCCCCAGTAAATTTTCTATTTTCTGCACCTGTAACTGCAGTCATACCTATCAGCAAAATCTCCTTTCTCCATTCTTGTGTTGTCTCAGTTCTTAGAGTACTTTCTGCTACTTTATGAATACAAAACTCTGTATGGCTGTTGTTATTCTCTTTAAAGATTTGCACCCAAAGTCCCACTTTCTCATTTCTTGAACTTATCCTGCTTCATTATCATCCCTTTCCAATTTGAATTATAACCTTCTGCTTGTGTTATGTATATGAGCCTTAAATGTGTGGCTGTAAAGCATCCTTTCAAATTAAGTAATTCTAAACCACCTTGTTCTATAGGAAGGATCATGTCATCCCACTTGACCCTTACCCTCTTTCCCTCCCTGATAAATTCCTTCAACTCTTTATTAATTTCTGTCCACAACTTCTCCTCTGGTTGATACAAATATGTCTGAACCTTGCATAAAACCAAAGGAACTAAATACATTTTCACTGTCTGTAACTTGCTATCAACATTCAAAAATTACAGCTTCCAGTTTCTCAGTTTTTGTATTGTCTGTTGTTTAGTCTCTTCCCACATATTATATCTGCCATAGGTGAATTATTTTGTTAAAACTATACTCTTAAATACTTAATGTTATAGTGTCCTCATAAATATGGGTATTGCTGAACCAGTTCATGTGTGGGTACATAGTTTACAGCTGTAGCTTTTGTTTTATCTTCCTTCATTTTATATCCCAGTAGAAAAGAGAGCAAAAGACTTCAAACTGTCTCAGAATATCCCACAACAATTAGATACCCTTTTCAGGTTTTATTGTGTATACAGTAATACTGCATGCTAACAAAGCCTGCTTTCCTTGATTATCATACCAATTATATCCTTGGATTTCTGAGTCCTTTATTTTCTTTGCCAATGGCTTTAAATATAAAGTACACAACAAAGGGAGAAGAGGACCCTCTAATCAGGTCCCTCTGTTCAGTCAAGACTTCTCAGAAAGGAACCTTCCCACTTCAGGTTTTGCCTCCAATTCCTCATATATCCTCTTAATAACCTTATCATTTTATCATGGGATGCAAAAGCATCCACTTCCCTACTCATAAAATCCCAGCTTAGTCTGTAAAATGCTTTCTCTCTGCATCAAGATCCACCACCAACAGCAATATTCTCTTATATTCTGCTTCTCTCTGGATCATTCTTGTTCTAGTAATGTTGTTAAATGTTTGCCTCCCTTCCACAAAATCACACTGATCCATATCTGTCAATTTTAACAATACTGTTGCCACTCTTTTAGCTATTATAGATGCAAACACTTCATAATAATGGTGTAAATTTTAAATGGGCCTCTATGAAGCTGGGTCTGATGGGTCTTTGCTTTCTTTATGTATTATAGCCACTACTGTTTTCTTCCAGGATGTTGGTGCTTCTCCTCCTCCTTTTAAAAACCTTCCAGATCTTTATTACTTTTTCCCCGCCTAGCTTCCAAACTTCCATAGGAATACCATGTATTCCTGGAGACTTTTCTGCAGGTTGATAATATGTCATCATTTTTATCTCATCTCCTTCCATTGTAATTGCTAGTTGTTGTTCTGAAATATCTCTGATACCCCTACAGGATCTCTGGTTATTTTTATTTTTATAGGCTCCCTAGGTTAGGCAACAACCAATTCTACTTTTTGTTACCTAAGTCATTGTGCTAAACATTTTTGTGTTCTAACGCAAATCTACCATTATTATATGTTTTGTCCTCTTCTATCACTGCTGGAACTCCTCTAGCAATAAATATAAGTAGTCCCTGTTTCCTTTGTCCCTGATATTCTGCTGAATATCCATCATGAAATCCATTCTTTATTAGATTCACATGCTCACTTCTTCCCATATATGTCTCCTATAGCATTTCTTAAAATAATTCAATACATGTTATCTATACATGTGAGGCTATTCACATTCCAAAATAGAATGGAGTACTGTACCTCTACGCTGGGGTTCTCTTGTACCACCTGACTTCTTTATCATCCAGTCACAGACAGTAAGGCCAGTAGCCATGCAAGTAAAGCCTAATTTCCACAGCTTGTTTTCACACTCACAATCTTTTATTCCCTGTCCACAGCCTGTGACCATTGGTGAGGATGTGAAGGCAAAGTGATATGTAATACAAGAACGTGGTCAGAGAACTCTATTTCTACTTCAGCACATCAGATCAGTTCATTCCCACATGAATCCCACCTCATCCCATCTACTCATCAGTCTCACATGCTCCATTACCATCACCCATGAACAAGGTGACAGTGTACTTATACAGTTCTACTAATAACAGCCCCTTCCTCACACCTACACACACACACACACACACACACACACACACACACACACACACACACACACACACACACACACACACACACACACACTAATTCTAAAAGATAACCAGTTCATGTAATGACATGTTTTTTAGTTATCTGAAGAAATCACAGCCTCTAGAAAAAAAAATGCTACCAAAAACATCATATGAAACTGAAATGAAAAACTAAGATGTGTGAATATGCAATGCAGACTGCTGTACTACTCTGCTGTTCTCCTTTATCTACATGGCTTTCTTAAAATTCCGTGGTACCTTTGAGTTTCAGTTTCTTACTATAAGCAGTGGCTGATGCCAAGATAACTTTCTAAACAATGCACAAAATTAGTTACTATAGAATGACTTGAAATAAAGTCATATGTTGATTACTAGCATTAACCAGGAAATGAATACTGGGTTCATAATAGTAAACATCAAAACCTTAATGGGACCATTTTATATTCACACTACATTTATCAATGATAGAAAACAAAATATAAAGTAAGTCTATTCTGAGAGCTAATGCAAACCAGATCAAGTGGAAGACAACACATGAAATCAAAACCAGTAAAAATAAAAAATGTGTAGACTATGGCCTCTAGCAAGTAACAAATCATACGCAAACAAGGTAAAACTCCATACCTCTCAACCATACCAAATTCCTCAGTATTTACCAATTTTGAGGTACAAATAATGGGGTGCCACAAATTCCAGAGTGGCATCTGCAATTCCAGTTTTTATTTTTTCAAAATTTTTTTTAAGCAGTTGTCACAGATGTCATCATGTGCAGGGTATGCGTGATGACATCAACTTCATGAGTGAGACTGCCAGCCAGTCGGAATAGGGCTCTCCCTGCTCAGTCAGACTGTTTATGTTTGTACATAGCAGTAGATTAGTTGGACTGGTCCACCATGAATCGGAAGGAGTGTAATATCTCTACCACAGAGACAGCAATTAAATCTGATTTTGCTCGCCAGATTAGCTGCTGTGATGTTACATAGCCATCTCCAGATTTGTCGGCCTTTTTCAGAGTTACAGAATGAAATGGCGAGTCCTCTGTTTAAATAGTCCTGCAAAGTTGTGCTTCTGCAGTTGTTAATGGGTCAAGCCCAAATGGAGGTATTTCCCACAGGGTTACCTTATTTGTTTATTAATTTATTGTGATTAAGAAGCCTGTATTTCCCATGTATTGACTTCAAGTAACAATTTTCTCTACCATGCTTAAAGCCTTAATGTGTCAGAAAACACAAGTACATATGCATGTTTTTGATTTTAGCATTTGAAGGCAGCAGTATTTGTGTGGTATGGGATGCTGTACTTCTGTCTATTTGTTTAAAGTGTTTTCTTTCTTTTTATGGGAAATGTCACACTAAGTTTTTACTTTCATGTTTTGCTTAACTTGTGAATTTTTGCATTGTCAGGGCTAGACAGAGATCACTGAGGGAAGTTACAGATGTTTAAATGGCTGTTTTATCCTAAGAAGTGGCTAATCAGTGGTTTAATTTATTCCTGAGCATTTCCTTTTTGAAGCAGTCTTGTGTTTCATGGATTTTTCTTATGGGTGTATGGCTTTAATGTCCATTATGCATGACTGTGAAAAATGAACAACTGCATATTAACAGAATGATATATCTAAAGTTTTGTAATGGTATCGATTGTGCAATAGTTGTGTAGTCTTTGCTAGATAAACTGACATATTTTATTGTCATGACTGTTGATTTACAGTAAAAGTCAAATGACTGAGTAAGGAAAGGCTAATAATAATGAGTAAGGAAGGGCTAATAATAATGAGTAAGGAAGGGCTAATAATAATGAGTAAGGAAGGGCTAATAATAATGAGTAAGGAAGGGCTAATAATAATGAGTAAGGAAGAGCTAATAATAATGAGTAAGGAAGGACTAATAATAATGAGTAAGGAAGGGCTAATAATAATGAGTAAGGAATGGATAATAATAATGAGTAAGGAAGGGCTAATAATAATGAGTAAGGAAGGGCTAATAATAATGAGTAAGGAAGGACTAATAATAATGAGTAAGGAAGGGCTAATAATAATGAGTAAGGAAGGACTAATAATAATGAGTAAGGAAGGACTAATAATAATGAGTAAGGAAGGGCTAATAATAATGAGTAAGGAAAGGCTAATAATAATGAGTAAGGAAGGGCTAATAATAATGAGTAAGAAAGGACTAATAATAATGAGTAAGGAAGGGCTAATAATAATGAGTAAGGAAGGACTAATAATAATGAGTAAGGAAGGGCTAATAATAATGAGTAAGGAAAGGCTAATAATAATGAGTAAGGAAGGACTAATAATAATGAGTAAGGAAGGACTAATAATAATGAGTAAGGAAGGGCTAATAATAATGAGTAAGGAAAGGCTAATAATAATGAGTAAGGGAGGACTAATAATAATGAGTAAGGAAGGGCTAATAATAATGAGCAAGGAATGGCTAATAATAATGAGTAAGGAAGGACTAATAATAATGAGTAAGGAAGGACTAATAATAATGAGTAAGGAAGGGCTAATAATAATGAGTAAGGAAGGGCTAATAATAAAGAGTAAGGAAGGACTAATAATAATGAGTAACGAAGGGCTAATAATAATGAGTAAGGAAGGACTAATAATAATGAGTAAGGAAGGGCTAATAATAGTGAGTAAGGAAGGGCTAATAATAATGAATAAGGAAGGGCTAATAATAATGAGTAAGGAAGGGCTAATAATAATGAGTAACGAAGGGCTAATAATAATGAGTAAGGAAGGACTAATAATAATGAGTAAGGAAGGGCTAATAATAATGAGTAAGGAAGGGCTAATAATAATGAGTAAGGAAGGGCTAATAATAATGAATAAGGAAGGACTAATAATAATGAGTAAGGAAGGGCTAATAATAATGAGTAATGAAGGACTAATAATAATGAGTAAGGAAGGGCTAATAATAATGAGTAAGGAAGGGCTAATAATAATGAGTAAGGAATGGATAATAATAATGAGTAAGGAAGGGCTAATAATAGTGAGTAAGGAAGGACTAATAATAATAAGTAAGGAAGGGCTAATAATAATGAGTAAGGAAGGACTAATAATAATGAGTAAGGAAGGGCTAATAATAACGAGTAAGGAAGGACTAATAATAATGAGTAAGGAAGGGCTAATAATAATGAGTAAGGAAGGGCTAATAATAATGAGTAAGGAAGGGCTAATAATAGTGAGTAAGGAAGGACTAATAATAATGAGTAAGGAAGAGCTAATAATAATGAGTAAGGAAGGACTAATAATAATGAGTAAGGAAGGGCTAATAATAATGAGTAAGGGATGGATAATAATAATGAGTAAGGAAGGGCTAATAATAATGAGTAAGGAAGGACTAATAATAATGAGTAAGGAAGGGCTAATAATAATGAGTAAGGAAGGACTAATAATAATGAGTAAGGAAGGGCTAATAATAATGAGTAAGGAAGGACTAATAATAATGAGTAAGGAAGGGCTAATAATAATGAGTAAGGAAGGACTAATAATAATGAGTAAGGAATGGCTAATAATAAGGAAAATAAACTAAGACGTCTTTATGTACTTTTTGTGTCTATCTGTGAATGGTGAAATGCTTTTGGAATGACCACCAATAAACAAAAAGCTTGTGGCTTACAACTTTTCTGTTTAGGCATGTAGGGTAGTAGCCAAGCTGTAGACTAAGTCTGTTGTTTTAAATAATTTTTCAGTATGAGAAACATATTCCGATTCTGTTGTATATATTTCATCATTCTTCAGTTACATCCTTTGGTATATTGCTTGTTTTCAAAACCCTAATTTTTTTTGTAGCTTTTGTTTGCTAATGACAAAATCTGTTATGTGTCTGAAGGATATGGGATGTGCTCCTACAGGATTATCGTATTCACACTTATCATGCTGAACCTTTCAAGAAAGTAGTTACATTATGTTCAGTTTTTAATCATTAAGATGCTTGCTTGTACATGTGTTGTAATTATTAATTTAAGGGAGTTTAATTTATGTAAGACTACAAAAAGGTTTAAACCACTGCGTCAGCACGATATTGTCGAATCCACCATGCAAGTAGTTTATATTATTGTGTTTATTTGTAGTTTTTAATTATTGAGGTATCTGCAAGCACATGCCTTATAATTGTTAATTGTAGCATATGTATTTGTGTAGTAGAATATAAAGCATAACTTAAGTCACAGTGACTTTTTTTTCATCTCTGTCTTGCGCCTGTTACTTGTCCTGTCCCTCCTTTAAATGATCACACTACACACATAAAGACATTTGACAACCTTTTATTAAACTGTATTATACAATGAACTATGTACACAAAAACCAACATTAACTATCTTCTTCAGCAACGATGATCTCTGGACAGCGTCACCACTCACCCTGGACAAACTTTACCTCAAGGCAGCGTACCAACTCACCCTGATACCTTCTTCACTGGGGCAGCGTACCTACTCACCCACATGAAGAGGCAGCGTACCTACTCACCTCACACCATACCAAAACCATAAACCAATAACCACCTTCTTTAGAGGGGGAAAAGAAGAGGACAATCCTATCACTCTTCTCCGCCACCAGCCTGATCCCAGGCTGTTCCCCCTCCTAAACCCTAGCCACAATCATATCCTCTAAAAAGAGTTTCAGATGCAAATTAAAAAGATCCAGACTAATGTCATTAAGGTGTACTCCATCCATTTGATACCAAGACTCCTCTCCATCCCCAAAATCTCTATGGTCAATAGTATGCATCCCCAAAATCCTTAATTGTCTAGCCAACCTTTAATTAACGCACCTTCTAACCCTTTCAATCGCCTTATAACTATATGCAACCCTCCAACACAAATGCGGAACCAACTCTGACCACACAATTTCCATACCCGGGTACAAGGCCTGTAATCTCATTAAATCTCGCAGCATAATGTCCACCAATTGTTTTTTTAGAAACAATGCCAAAGTCATTGCCCCCTAAATGAATGACTAGTATACATGGACAACCCACCTTCAGTTTAGCCCTCTCAAATTCATGTAACAACCCATCCAACCTAAGCCGCCTAACACCATGCAAGGACACTGACCACCCTAAATGTGCTAAATCCAAATTTAACCCATCATCCCTAACTAAAGCACGCTTCTCTGCCCAGTGGATGAATTAATGCCCTAAGATGATAATGTGCTTCTCTAAAAGAAAAGAAGAAAAATTAATAATCAGACCACAACTTATCTAATATAAGACAAAAATGCATTTGAAGACCACCTCCCCACTCTTTTAATCAGTTCAACAGAACTACCCTCTCTAACTAAATCTGAAGCCATACCTATCCTGAATGAGTGAGTTGCAAACCTCTCCGCTGAAAATCCCACACAACGTAAAACCTTCCTCACCAAAAGTATGAATCTACTACTCGGCACCACCTTCCCATCCACTGAACAAAAAATTAACTGCTCCACACTCCCCTTTCACCTCCTCACAAATTCTTTTGCCCACTTTTCTGGACAAATGCAAGGGTTCTTGTCAGTTTTAAGCACCACCACAAATCCCGTACCCAACTGATCTGTCTTACTCCTCCATAATGCAATAGTAACCTCACCCTCCCCTATAATGACATCCTTCCAACATAATGAGCCTAACAACTCTGAAATACGAAAAGCGCCAAAATATAACCATGTACATAATGTACCCCACATAAAATAATCCATAGACCCCTTTTGCAACAAACCTAACCCTTTCAACAAAACTTTCAATATAACCCTCGTAATTGGCCATCGAATATCCTTACATTCCACCACCATTCTCCCCCAACCCCTTAACATACGCCCTAATGTCCAAGACTTAGTGAAATCCTGCAACCTCGTTACCCTAGCAAAAATGCTAATTGCAGCCAAATCCATCTTAACTGTCTGCAAAGCCCTGCCTAACCCCCAAGCATGAGCTACATATCGCAGTAGTAATTCCTCCGACCATACCCCTTCCTCCTCTGGCAGCTGCAAAATAAACTGATTAAAATCAGAAGGAGCCCTACCATATGCCTTTCTTGTAGAAGGGGCCCAGGAATGCTGTACCAAATGCCTGGCTACATCGACCCAAGATTCCACACCTCCTCTGGCAGGATTTTTGGCACCTCCTCCGCCCATGGAACCAACCTTCAAAACCTGCGAAACTGAAATTGGGACAAGCTATCAGCAATCTCATTACTTACGCCAGGCACATGCACTCCTGTAAAAGAAAAAAATATTAGAAGGCTCTGCAAAACCAATTTATGTAAAACCAGCAATAACAAGCCCGACGTAGCTGTCTTCTTTTGCAATACCCTCACTACAGCCATATTGTCAGAGTGAAAAACTACACATTTGCCCCTCAGTTGCTCCTTCCACACCACCAAAGCTGCCCATATAGGCATCAATTCCAGAAAGGCCACATTCCACGTCCATACCTCCTCCCAATCCCGAGGCCATTCAGCCGCAAACCACCAACCCCTGAAATAAGCCTCCATGCCAGCACCCCCAGCTGCATCCATAAACAACTGAAGTTCCTCCTGCCTCACCCAGTCTGACTGCCAAAAAGATATCCTATTAAATTGTTACGAAAACCCATTCCACAACCCCAAGCCCTCTCGCACCAGTTGGGTTACCCTAACCCAATGGTGTTTGCTCTTACCCCCTTTCAGCAAGTACACCAGTGACCGGCAAAAATCTCGCCCTGGGTGTACCGCTCAACAGGCAAAATTCAAAAGCCCAAGCAACTCCATAGTTGAATGACTCTGAATCTTATCCTTATCCAACACTGAACGTATCACCGACCTAAGCCTCTCTATTTTATTCTCTGGTAAACAAAACAGTCCCCGCTCTGCATCAACTATTAATCCAAGAAATTCTAATGCCCTTGCCGGACCTTCCATCTTATGCTGAGCCAATGGTACCCCTAACTCCTCACACATAATTGTAAACTCCCGCAAACCCTCCTGTGCTCCAACCCTTCCTTCGCCCACCAACAAAAAATCATCTAAATAATGCACTGCCTTTTGAGTCCCCACTTTCTGCTGCCAAATCCAATGCAATACTGTACTGAACTTCTCAAAAGTCGCACATGCCACTGAACAACCCATGGGCATAACTTTATTAAAGTAGTACTCATCTCCTACCCGCATCCCCAATAGTGGTCAGTCCTCACTCCTAATAGACAACAATCGAAAAGCCAACTGAATGTCTACCTTAACCAACCATGGCTCCTTAAATTCCCTAATCACATTTACTGCATCATCTAAGGAAGTGTAATGCACCCTAACCTCCTCTTCTGCAATAAAATAATTTACTGAATTCCCTTCCTGATAAAACAAGTGATGTATCACTTTGAATTCCTCTTCTCGCTTCTTTGGCACCAACCCCAAAGGCGACACCCTGTAAGCACTAACAGGCGGACTGTCAAAAAGACCCAATAACCACCCTGCCCTACTCTCTTTCTCCAGTAAAGTCTCCTAGATGTCCTCTTTACCTTGAACAGATCGTAAATTCTTGCAAACCCCCCACCCCTTCCCAGGGTGGACTTAACAGGAACCACCCCCCCTTGAAAACCCTGTATTATCTCCTCTTTGATGGCCAAGCCAGGAAACAGACAAAGCTTACTCTGGAGAACCTCCACCTTAATAGGGAATGGTGCCCCTCCCTCTATTGCCTCTAAAGAACCCGAGTCCAAATCCCCGGGACCCACAAAAATTACCCCTCCCCCAGGCCAGCTGAAAGCCTTGCCCACCAAAACCACCCTCATGACCCATAACATTGGAGTTCCAGGACAAATCCTGCCAATCACAGCTAGTGGCCGAATGACCCCCCCCCTCCACATCTCGAGCAAACATGGTTAAATTTGCACCCCACCCATGAACAGGAGCCACTATTAAATGACCAACACACACCACCAACTCACGCCAAATGTGCCTACTTCCTTTAATTTATTTTTATTTAATTTTTATTTATTTATTTAACATTTGTTGACCGGGAAATCACATCCCAAACCCTTAGTACTGTCAGAAGTCCCACCTACTCTTACCTCACTTCCTTTTACATCTCCCTCTCTCCTTATCCCTTTCACCACCACAAATCCACTATCCTAACCAACTACAATCCTTACCTTCATTTCTACAACTATACCCTCCCCACACCCCTTTACCCCTTACACGAGGGACCGGGACAACTTAGTTTGTCCCAAACTGCATTTGTTGCTGTACACTCCAGCACCTTGACCATGAATTTGATGAAATCAAGTACAGGAGATATTTTTTTTCAGTTACTACTATTTACAAACAGAACCAAGAACCTAGTCATATAAACTAGGCAACTTATTTATTTGTGAGGAAAAAAATCTTTGATGCTGAATTGTAGAACTGTTACCGATACATTATATTGATGGCCTGTATTTCTTGCATCTGTCATAGCATCCCTTTATATTTTGTCTTTCATTTACATGCTGTTAGGATGCTTTGCTTCTAACAGTGAATGCAACTACATGCAGATGAATAAAGCAAAGCACTTTGTGTCCGGTCATATGAAAGGAGAATACAAATGTAAAACATAACTGTATGTGGAATGAAACAGTGATTTTATTATTTTTGAAAGTGTTAAAAGTATGGCAGTGGAAGTGCATCAGGGATTGGTGCTTGAGCCATATTTGTTTACAATATTTATGTCTGGCTTTCCAATTCAAAGTAAATCAAAGGTCAGCAGATTTGCTGATGTTGTGAAAGTGGTTACCGCCATTAATAAATTTTAAACAATCATAGGATCATAGGAGGTTACTAGGCTAATGGCCCTGGGGCTCTTTACAAGCTTAGCCAAGAGTTTATCCCAAAAAAAAGACCCCTCAGCCAACACCTGTAACCCCTGTCAATGAGGGACAAAGGTGGAACATCTGGGACAAATTTGTGGTTTCTCATCCACTCATCAAGGACAAGGTGTGTGGATGGCTATTTAGATGAATATGACAAAAGCAGTGTCCTAAGAAAAAAATGAGAGCAGGCCAAATGGAGCAGATGTCCTCAAAGTGCTTCAGAATGTATTTTTTCCCCAAAGGAAGTTCAGACCTTATGTTAACTATGAGTGTTTTTGCTTTATTTTTAAATGATTTAGAAGCAAGGAACAATGAGCAGACCAATGTGAGAATAACATCCTTCTTCAGAATCTTAAAACTACATCTGTAACTTTTAAGGTCTTATGTTCTTAGAAACAGCACTAATTTGGCTATTAATCTACAAAGCAGCATAATAAAACCGTGTGTAGCCGGTCTTAAACAGTCTTGCAAGGAATCTTTTGAAGAGACCTATACATATTTTTTTCAGTTTTGGCTTTTAACTCTGAGGGCTAAGGCTGTGATGTGCTAATGGGATTCATCTGTAATCCTAGCTTTGATTATTTCAGTTTCTGTTCACAAATCTGTTGCCTCTGTGCATGTCACTTAACCAGGCAGTGATGTTAAGTTATCAGTGCTGTTAAGCTATCCCTCACCTTAAATGATAAAAATTTGTACAATAAAATACCATCCTCAAGGAATGGAGTTTAAATTAGTTGTTTATTGAATATTTATTATCACAATGTGGTCTTTTTTCTCTTTTGGATTCTGTGTCCAATAACTTTTTTCTCCAAATCATTTAGTCTTGCTATTTTGCCACTTTCTGTGAAACACAAATGAAGAAAAAATATATATGTTTGTAATTACATTGCAAGTGTGTAGATTGCTTTCCAGTTTATGAAGTTGTAAAATTGTTCTACATGTCAGATTTTATAATACCATCTAGGTTTGTCATTATAAAGTGCTACATGATGTTCATGATTATATTTTGGTTGCCTGTTCTTCAGTTTGTGTTTAAAAGTTGGTATCCCACAATTCCATTAATCAGCATACAGATTTGTAGCTATGTTTCATTGGCCTTTGTCCAGATTTTTGATGTTTCCAGGTTGTGAGGTATGCAGGGCACAGAAGGTTATAATACCAAGCTCTCAAGTTTATTGATTGCTTTCATCCCTCACGGTTCTAGCACTTCATCAGAATATTTTAACACAACTAGACACAGAGTTTAAATAAAACAGTCAATCAGTCAATCAATGGTGTACAAGTACCTCATTAATAACTCAATTGCAGAAAATTATTACACAGTAAAAGTTTTTACTCATTAAAAAATATTTTTTACACCAAAACAACCAATGTAAATTATCGTGTTTGGGCTCTAGCTTTAAGAACAGGCAGTATAGAGATGCTCTCATTTAACTCTGGTTCTATTGTGGCATTTAATTTTAATTGCCACTTTAATTTACTTTTTTTCTGAATACAGTTCCCACCATCCAGCTCTATGTGTCTTGGGAATTATTTCCAATATACCAATCCTAAACTTCATAAAGCCTTTACATTTTAATGAGTGTTTGTATAATGCATTATTCATATTGTGGTTACTTATAGCATATAAATATTCATATATCCTTCTCCTTAGTTGTCTTTCAGTTTTCCACATGTAATATTATTCACGTCTTACATAAAGCTATATAAACTAACCCTTTTGTGGCACAATCTCCTTGCCTTAAAAATATAAGGTTTAAAATGATTGGTAGTTCTCAGCACTGTTCTTCCAGTATGTAAGAACATTGTGAACAGGAGCCGCACTTAGTGGTCCCTTTATTATTATTATAATACAAGGGTATCAAAACAGGTTGTTCAAATAAGTACTTTAAATTTCTTCCCATCTTGTACACAAACTCAGGACCTTGTCCAGCTGCTTGCAAAAGGTCACTATTAGTTCTAAAAATTACCCAATTTCTCTTCATAATGTCTTTAATTTCTCTGGAACCTTCACCATATGTCAACACCATGTTGTTTGTAAAGGTCTGATCCACATTTACCTTTAGAAAGTTTAATTTTTCCTTATCCAACCATAAAAGGTATAAACTTAGAGCCCCAAACATGTATAACCTCACAACTAATTCTGTAAATAAGGTCCTTTGGGTAAACTCTTTCTAAAAAATATTTGTGCAATTTTCTTAATTTTGCCTTTAAAAATGTCAAAGTTAGAACTCATCCGGGCAGCCCGGACAAGCTGTTCCTTAAAAATATTCTTTTTTGTGTAACCAGGGTGACTACTTTGGTAATCCAAATATTTTTTGGAGAAGTTCTGCTTTCTAAAAATTCTTGATGTAACTGTACCTCTAATCAAATCCTTAGATAAAGTAATACTTAGGGAATCAACACTAACATCTGAACAGGTACTGGTGAATTTTAAACATGAAGAAACATCATTCAAATAAGCAGTAAATTGTTCATTAGTCGATGTCTTATCTTAACACAGAATAAATATGTTGTCAAGGTAACACAGGTATGTTACCCATTCCTCATGAAAATTCGTGTTAAACACATATCTCTGTTCCCAAGCATACATCACAAGGTTGGCGTAAATGGGGGCACAATTTTCCCCCATTTCTATGCCCTTAATCTGTTTAAAAAAATCCCCATTCAAATGTAAAAAAGTTGTTTTCTAAAATCATTTCCATTACATCAATCACAAAGTTTACCATGTTGTTACTTAAATCAGTAAGTTTCATGATAGCCTCTGTAAACAATATCAATCCTTCTCTGTGGGGAATAGAGGTAAAGAGTTCTATAACATCCATTGTGGTAAAACAACAACTGTGACTATACCATTCTTGTTTAATCCTGGACAAAAAGTCCCAGGAGTCTCTAAGTATGTAATCAATAGATGTCAAGGTGTTTTTCAATAACCTGTCTATAAAGACCCCCAGGGGGTAAGTGGTACTGTCATGAGCCGCAATTATTACTCTAAGGAGGGGGGGGGGTTGAACACATCCTTGTGAACTTCTGGAATACCAAAGGCTTGTGGGATAGTTAGGTGTTCATTTTAAGAAAGCCAAAATGTTCCTCTGAAATAACCCTCTGAAATAATGCATCCTTCAGAAAAAGCTGAACTTTTCTATGGGCTATCATTACTTCATTTCAAGAAGTCTCTGAATATTTGTTTGCATTATAAAAGATCTCTAACATCTGACTAATATAGTCAATTTTGTCAACTAAAACTACCCCTCCACCCTTATTGGGTGTCATAACCTGAAGTGTGTCATTGGCACTAATTTGCCTAAGTAAATCCAGTTCTTGTTCAGATAAGTTAGAATACTTACTTTTCTTTTTAGTGGCTAATGAATAAATATCACTTGTATAATTTTTTTTTCATACACAAGGATGGTGAGGTGAATAGGAGGGTTGAATACACTCTTTCTTTTAAACGTTTGTCACTGGTGAACCCCAGGTAAACTAATTATCCTTGTGTCTTGGAACATTGTTTGAAAGTTTAATTTTCTCGAAAAAAGTTTCACTTCAGTTAAAATGTTGATAATCTCAATTTTAAAAGAGGGGATAAACTTAAAGCTCTTCTTAAAAAGAGAGAAATGGGTTTCATTAATTTCCATATCTGTATAATTAAATATATTAATACCCTGGGAACACATCATTCTACCATCATACTCTGCTCAAATAATGTCCTCTTTGATTTCGACACTTCCCATTTGCACCTGTTCTAATTGTTGTTTTTCCTCCAATATTGTCCCTTCGGGTTGTTCCAGGTGCCCTTGGATATTGGAGCCTGAGGAAAAATGTGTTATTATTTTGCCTGTTTCTATTTCCTATTTTTTTCCGATCTTCTCATAGGAGGGGACTTTTTGTCATATTTCTCAAGATTTAATCTACTCTATTGGTTTTGTTCCCGTTGTATATCATTATCCCTTGTGTTATTTTCTATGAAACTCACTGCCTTTAACCTACCCACCATGCCATTCAGTTTCTTAGGCAAGGGGTATGCTGTACCTTTCCTGTACGCATCCTCATCTCTCACAAGCTTTTTCCATATGTGCCAGAAAATGTTAAAACAGGAAAATGAAAAACATAAATAAAATACTGATTGCACTAAGTGAACATAAAATAGTATTATTGCAAAATGACCCAATCCTTTCTATCAATGGCAAATAGTAAACTAACAAAAACATTAGTAAAGTAAATCAGCCGATAACATCTAACATAATCAACACTGACCTCTAACAGTACCAGCCTTTGATCAACTGGTGCCCTAGGTAAAAGGGTTCCACAGCGCTACCCCCACACCACCATGGTGCCCACATCGTGGTCTACCTACACCATCCAGATTACTTTTCCTCCATCTTACTCATAATTTGTCTTACTCTTCAGTTTTTCCTGTATGTATTCAACACATTTTAAAGAAAGTATTTATTTACTACAATTATGCACTGTGAATTTGCTCCACGTGTACATATATTTGTATAAGCAATAAACAATAATATTTTAATATACCATATTTCAGGATGTTTCTTTAAATAACATTATTGTTTTTGGCAAATCTTGCAAGATAATTTAAATGTTTCTGATTTTTGGAAATGCTGCAGTCAAGGGACCTGTGAAATATAAATCAGAACTTTTAGACTTTTCAAGGTCTCTAATTCACTTATGACTGAGAGGCACAATTGTTTAAGTATTAATGACCGGAGAGATGTCTTGGTACTGAAAGATGTAAAGGAATAAGCTATAAAAAGAAGCAGAACTGGGCAGTAAGTCTAATTCAGTCCTGCAGTATTTACAAGTTTGAAAAAAGATCACTAACTTCTGGCTGAAAACCAGTTCAGTAACTAATACACTGTGCCCACACAGAAGCTATTCATATGGTCTGAAAGAATAGACTTACTCTAGAATGAAATCCTTTCCAGAGGTTGAAACAAATGCCCAGCCTAGTGCTTTAAGAATGACTCATTACTTCAGTTCTGAAGGCTAGCTGTGACATTTCTGATTATTGAATGTTTGAGAATGATGACCACAGAAGCCTACATCTGATTGTAGCTAGTGAAATGCAGAACTTCCTGGGTAATAAATAGACTAGACTGGTCTTAGGTAAAATTGAGCCCCAGACCAAACACTCAGAGGCACCCACTCTGTGGAGCTTCATTTCACCCTCTGTAAGGTTACTCCCACTCTCCAGGACCCCTGTATATAGTTATCTAGTAATGATGCCTAAACTACTTCAGTTTGGCTCCTCCTCCTACAGAAAAGTAGTGCCTGTACTCTGAGGTTCTCCTGTGCAACCTGACTTCTTTCTCATCCAGTCACAGACAGTAAGGCCGGTAGCCATGTAAGTGAAACCTAATTTCCACGGCTTGTTTTCACACTCAATGTTTTATTCCCTGTCCACAGCCTGTGACCATTGGTGAGGATGTGAAGGCACAGTGATATGTAATACAAGAATGTGGTCAGAGAACTCTATTTCAACTTCAGCATATCAGATTAGTTCATTCCCACATGAATGCTGCCTCATCCCATCTACTCATTAGTCTCACATGCTCCATTACCTTCACTCATGAACAAGGTGACAGTGTACTTATACAGTGCTACTAATAACAACCCCCTCCCTAGACCTGTACACACAAACACACACGTGGGTGCACACACACACACACACACACACACACACACACACACACACACACACACACACACACACACACACACACACAGACATGCACACCTAATTTTATAAGATAGTCAGTTCATGTAATGGCATGCTTTTTAGTTATCTGAAGAAATCACAGCCTCTAGAAAACAAAACACCACACAAAACTGAAATGAAAAACCAAGATGTGTGAATATGCAATGCAGACTGTTATACTACTCCGCTGTTCTCCTTTATCTACATGGCTTTCTCAAAATTTTGTTCTACTTTTGAATTTCATTTTCTTAGTATAAGCGGTGGCTGATGCCAAGATAACTTTCTAAGCAATGCATAAAACTAGTTACCATAGAATGACTCGAAATAAAGTCATATGTTGATTACTAGCATTAACCAGCAAATGAATAATGTGTTCATAAGAGTAAACAGCAAAAATTGAATGGGACCATTTTATATTCACACTACATTTATCAATGACGGAAAACAAAATGTAAGGTAAGTCTATTGTGAGAGCTACCATGACAGTGAGGAAGAAATATCAAAGAGGATAAAGGGGAGTTAAAAGGAAAACTCCACTCCGCATTGTCAGTAACGTTGTTGTGTAGTTATTTCCCCACAAACAGCGCCTATAGTTGATCAAAGCTCAGAAAGCCTTGCATGCCCTGTCATTTTTTTACTTTACCACTTGCCTCCCTGCCACAGGCAATGAAGGTTCCCGACACTTTTTACCCAAATTCAAAGCTCTCATTGCTTCTAAAAAAATTGTCTCAAGTTCATCATATACAAACTTGACAGCAAAGATTCTGTAATTTTCACTGTTGGTTACCTCTCTTAAGTTTACATCCTGAGACACTGTCTTGCTGAGATCAGCAAAGTATTATAAACAACTAAAGTGTAACACTCGGACAAAGTGTTAAATGTTGGAGAAATCTTACACAAAGTGGAGCCCTGCTACAATTCCTTGAAATGTATCTAGACAAAGCTACAAATAAATAGATACAAACAGCTGTAGCATTGTATGGAAGAAATATACCATAAATGTCTGCACAGGGTAACCTCATGATACTCTGAGTGGTGGGGTGGTGGTATTTCCCCTTAATTAAATATGCTAATGCAATGGTCACGCAACTATGGAGTAAAGAGAAAACTCAAGCATGTGAAACACTGTTGGCACTGCAATAAATAAAACACAAACAGGCTGAATTCAATAAACCCCGCAAGGCTCATTAAAACCACGTGTGTGTGTGTGTGTGTGTGTGTGTGTGTGTGTGTGTGTGTGTGTGTGTGTGTGTGTTGCGTTGAATTCAGTAAGTGGCTTTACACAGCATGTGGAGCTGCACAAACCCAGTAAACACTGTTGTATGCTAATTACAGCATAAGCTGATTAATTTTATGCTATCAACCAATCCAAGATGGAGGAGCTTTTCAACAAGGTATAAAGCAACCATATACACTCAGTGCAGGTTTTGGCCACAAATTCCAAAACCTATTGGAATACAGCCATGGAAACTACTTTACACAGAAGAATGTTAGGGTCTGTGGCTGCTCTTCCACATGTGTATGTGCAACAGGTTCAAATCTATGCTGCTGCTGCTGCTCATAAACCTCAGCCAAGAAGGAGAAGGGTGTTCAGACAATGCAGGATTCATCCAATAAGCGCTTTTGACTCTGTAATGAAACCTCTTCAGATTGAATGATAATTAAAACCCAAAGCTTATATATACAAAGATAGAGTTCCGTGGATAATCAGATAATTACTGTCTTATTCTCTTTCTCTTTAAGAACACTTTAAAGTTTTCTTTGTCATTTAAGCCTGTATTGAATAAAGTCTCCAGTGTTTAACTTCATCTGTTTTTAAGCCGTTCTTTTCCTAGTATTTACTATTTATAATAGTTTATTTTCCATTTTATACTATCCTTCACAATATTATCCTGAGAAAACAGTTTCAACAGGAACACAAAAGGGAAGGGGCACACATTCCATCTCCATTGGCAAGGTCACCAGAAGTATACACAGGTAAGGGCTCAGTGGGGGAACCACCAGCTGCTGTGGGTTTAGGTAGACACAGGCATTCAAAGTATGCCCTTGATTTGGCCACAAGGCAATGGATAGCACACATGTTGGCCACCTAAGGGGTATAACTTTCATCCTATGCCCATACATATAGTAAAATGGAGGCCAGGCAACTCTCACAGCCTTTACTTACCCATGTAATAGCTGTGTACTGCTAGTATCACACAGAGTCAGCCCCAAATTAAAACACTTGTAACTGCAGGACTATCAAGTTACGTGTTGAACCTGGAACAGGAAAATAAAGGGATAAAAACACAAATGAATGCCAGATCCTTGCATACTGTTACTTGATAATGTACCTAAGTAGAAGGTGTGTGAGTTTTACACCAATGACACCAATGTGTGACAGGACCGACTTATGTCAGTTGATGTCTGCTCTTTATTAACTAATAGGCTTTATGCATTAAAGATACACACAATACAAAAACCTGTAAGAAAGTAGTACAGTTTTCAAAAGAGCATCACAAACACATACATACTAAGTACTCAGTCAGCTATGTACCCTGTGTATCAGAAAAAAGACATGCATCCCTGAATCCAAAAGATAGAAACAAGGAAATAGCACAGTTATCTTCATTTGCAAAAGGTGTTGTTGGGGGGGTGGGGCAGGAGGCAACGGCTGACACAAGAGATAGTGAGTGCATGTGAATAAGAAAGACAGGGTGGCAAAAATGTAGATAATTATCAAGTGGCCAATTAGAATGAGCTGCAAGCCTCATGAATGACCCATGTAGCTGTTATGTGTATGTGTCTGTATAGGCACTCCAGGTGAAAAGTGCATGTGAGTGTCTGCAAGAACACAACCAAGCTTTGTGCTAGCTGTATGTCCTGACATGTCAGACAGGTGTGAGCCATGCATGGTAGAGTTAACAGTTCATCATCATTGCCCCTAACTGCAAGAAGCGGCTCTGCCAAGAAATGCATTGGCATGTCCATGCCCAAGGTAAGATCTGCATGTGCTACCCGATCATGACTGATATCTGCAGGAAGAGCTGTCTTCAGAAATATGCCCAGAACCATGACCCTGTGACCTACCACACCAGGATGTGGTCAGATCAACCACTGACAGAGCACTGGAAGCATTGCAATAATGGGAACATGATCAGGCATGGTCTCTTTGGCTAACAGCAGATGATGATGCTGGCCTACATCCACATGGATGCTGGGAAGCTGTCCCTCTCCCAGAAGATTTTCCAATGCCTCCATGATGGCCCTAAACATACATCAAGTGGCACATAATGACACACCAGGATCAGGTGGAGGGTGAACAGCAGGTCTCCTCTGAGCAGCCCTAACAACCCCCCTGTATGGCACCTCACTTGCACTTTGGCTATGGTCAGATTCAACTGACCGTGAAGCTGCAGTAACCACTTAACCCTGATCAAGTGTCTCACCCACCACCTGTCTAATATTTGAGGGATCAGTGGAATAGGTATGCATAGCTATACTAACTGTGTCAGACGGAAATTCAGGGGATAGCTAAATGTCAACCTCAGTGTCAGATTCAACCTCTACACCCCCTGACTGTGCCTTTGTTTGGCCACCATCATCATCAGAGGCCACCGATGCTCTGAAATAAGGTGGTAAGAGCCCTATACCTCTACTGTCACTATCACCTGTAATAATAAGCAACAAACACAGGAATTAAATTAATACTACACAAAATACTAAAACAATTTATATGATAACAAACAAACACTGGTCCAACTATCGCAGATGGTACAGCAATACAAACACTTATTACACACACCACACACATACAGATAAATGTATAAATCTGCTGAATGGTCATCAATAAGAAAAATAAAAATGTGTTTCCATGTGCAGATGATGCAAATCTTTGTAGGGAGGATGGACCTGGAAGAAATTAAGCAAGGGAAGGATGCAAATTAAATATCACAATGGAAATAACACAGAAGAAGAGAGAATACATAATTGCCTATGTGTCTGGTAAGAATATTTTGAAATGAAACTTGGCTGACACGTCTACTCATAGCCCATAAACAACTGTGTCATATAAGTCTATTAAGTATCAGTAGGCACATAAAAACAAAATTCCCTAGGAAGTGTTAGTCAAATTATAATTTACTATACAAGCAAATCTAGAACTTGCCATATGTAAGCTTACCTGGAAACTACTCCTGGGACACAGTTGCACTCCCAGACACATCAGCAGCAACATCAAGTACATGTTGGTGTGCAGTTTCCAATGAGCTGTCTGTATCACTGAAAGTTGACAGGAAATCTTCAGTTGGTGCCAGTGGGGTCTTGATCTGGCCCTTGTTGCCAGCTATTCCTGTGCAACTGTAGCTGCTGTCCTCCAGGTTGATGAAATCATATTAGTGGTCCGATGATGCACCTGATCATAAGTCCTGGTGCGACCCCCTACTGCATTGACATTGCTCACTAACTGGTTCCAAATCTGCATTCTGGCAGCTGTATCCACATGCCCTCTCTCAGGCATAAAGGCACCCACAGAACCTGAACACCTGGATAATCACTTCATTTTCTGAGTCACTGAAAGGGGGTTTACACGGATTTGTAATTTTGGTTGCTGTAATCCTATGCGACAAAACACAGGGAACGATACAATAAATATCACCTAACTGAAGTCATGCTTACGTACACATTTATCAACATTAAGCACTGTAAACACACATTTCAGTTAATAAAACTGAAGGTTATGTGGTTGTCTCACCTCACTTTCACACACAAAAGAATGTTTGTCCAAACCAAAGAATACCACCTTAGTAATGTATTTTGTTTCCCACTGAAATATCAGGATGCTTATTCATTTTTAAGAGAAAAAGAACTTGAAACACTTTCGTTCTGGCAAGACACAAATGGTAGGTGGCTCACCCACCCACAAAACAACAAATAAATGAAGGTTTGCACAAACGAAGGAATACCACAGAATTAAATTGGTATATATGATTTCAATACAATTATCAGAATGTGTACACATTTACAACAGGAAAGTTAATTTATAATTGCCAGTCACCTCTCACTGTGCCCACCTCCCCTGGAGGTGCCCCTGGGCCATCTTAGAAGTATAACAAATGTGTCAGTGACATGTACATTACACTTCTCTGCAATAATGTGGAACATGGTAAAATGACAATTTTAACAATAGCATTTGTGATGAAAATGTACAACCTATCTGAGAAAAGCAAATGTCTGCCAAAAATGCCTATGTGAAGAGTGAACTATAGGAAGTGCATACAGATAAAAGTTTCATTTTCTACTGGATATATAAATTGTTTTGTAACATGTTACAAAATCTAGAATGTACTTGGAAAAATACAAGCATACCTTATCAGAAAAGCCTTAGATTTTGCCTTCTCTGCAGATAAATCAAAGGGAATATCAATCTTCTGTTTTGTCCAAATACACAAGTCTCCTCACCTTCAAGTTCCCTAGATACATGATTACCTTGTTATAGTCTGGATTCAGGCCTCTGAGCATGGTGAAGATGCAGATGAGGTGTGAACTCATTAGATTTGCTGAATACCAAACTTTTCACTTTGTGTAAACTTAGTGCAGGCTCTGAAACACTGCTGGTTGCTAATAGACTACAACTCTGAATGATTAGTGGGAGAGAGAACAAAGGCACAACAGCAAATTAGACTTACCTTCCCTGCAGTGGGTGCAACACTCAGGATACACATACAAGGGGTGGAAGTAACTTTAGAAAGCTTTTAAATGGAGCCAGTGTTCAGTAGTAGAGAAACCCTCCTGCCTATGCTGATAAATGTTTTTCACTGTCATGTACATTTTGGTGAATGATACAAAATACATTACAGAATGCATGTCTGAGACCACAACAGAGATAAGAGAAGAATGAATACAATGCAAAAGAGAAGACAGAGCTGCATTTGTGCAATGATATTCATAAATGGTTGTGTGATCACTCATTGCACTAAATATGCAAGCCACACATGTACAACCAACTGAGAATGTACAAGCATATGTCCTGCTAATAGATTTGCTTTACTTGCTGCAAAGCTGTGTCCCTGGTAAGGAGAGATAACACACTCCCACTGTGTTTTGTAGCTTCATTAGTGTGATAATTCAAATCCAGAGCTGTGCAAAATTATTTAATATGTGTTAAAATGTCTTTTTTCAATATTTACATTGGTGTGACGTGGTTTAGTGCACACACGGTGATACGCATTAGCATTTAAAATTTAATATCAGCTTGGATGATATGGACAGCATAATTTATAGTGTGAATCAGCTGTGTGTGTAACACACCTTGTAAAGATATTAAGGCACACGGGACATAAAATAGTTAGACAATGGTTCAAGTCCCACATTACTTTTGTAAGCATAAATATTAAGAAGTTTTTTTTACAAAGAAAATGTATTTTTGACTTTGCCTGTCTCATTTGTGCATTGCTCAATCATGCCTTATGGCTGCAGACAAAAAAGATACATTGTTACTTTCAAAAAATACATTGTTGCTGCTTTGCCTTCCTTTGCTCAAACATGCTAAGCAGCATTGGGCAGCAGTCAGCACTCATACACATTGCAGACACACAACAGCTGCAGACAAAAAGATACATTGTAACTTGATAAAATGAAACATTATTACTTGTTCTATTCCTGCAGGCAAACACGATAAGCAGCATTGTGCAGTGGCCAGCACTCTGCATAGAAGTGAGTGTATAAATTTACACCAGCTGCCTAGTTTTCCCTGTGGCAAAAGGTGTAAGTTCATGGCCCTGCCAGAAGTCAGTCAGAGTTCTAAACCAGCACACTCCACTTTTTATTAAGGGTATTCCACTTAAATATATATATATATATATATATATATATATATATATATATATATATATATATGTATATACATATATATATATATATATATATATATATATATATATATATATATATATATTAACAATAAAAAGATAATTATACATAACAATAAATATATATAATAGCTGACATATGAATTATATGTGTGAATGGGATATCTTGACAATTATGTGTTTGTAATTACATTTGTTTCTGCTCTGGGATGGGCTTTGTACTTTCATGATAGTCATCTACACAATTCACATAACACAAGTATAGCTGAAAAACAGAAATCATTGTGTGGCCTGACCCAAAACTCAGAAACCTAACCTGAAACTAATACAGGTATATGCATTTGCAGTATACTGTCACACATTAACTCCTTCATCACACTTGAGAATGCATAAACCAGGATCTTGTCTGGTCACACATGGTAAATTGAAGTGTAGCACCCTCACTCTTTAATGTGTGTGTATAATTAATGAGCATGTCTGGTAAACATTCTGTGGCAATGAAGAAAAGCAGCTATATGAAATAATATGTGTTCTCTAACTTTCATAGGTTTGAATCCCACTGTGTACAAATTACTCTTATCAGTGTTTAAGGCCCCACAAAATATACATCATCATAAAATTGATACCCCTATTAATTTCTTAAAAGTCAAGTTAATTAACAAGTATAGCAGCAGACAGGCCATAAATTAATGCCAACTGTTACCTTACCTTTCCTATTTTATAAACTGCTCTCCTCTCTGTTTGGCAATGTTTCTCTGTGGACACCATTAGGCAAATGCAGTTGGCATGGCTGTGAGGGTTTTCACACTGGTCCTACAACGTGGTATCATGAAGTGGCAGAAAAACACTTTAACTGTTGTTGGATGACCTGTGCAGAGATGGCAGGAGCTGGCAAGGATGCTACTCAATTCATGGCTTAAAGACGGGGTGTCGAGGAGTCAGGAATATTCACTGCACTTCTTGTAAAGTGCTAGGCTGCTGCAGGAGGACTATATCAGGTCTCAATATAAATTGGTGGCTTGAAACAGTCTAGCCACAGCTGTGTGACTTGGCATTCCATGCAGTGGAGAGCAAGGCATGCATCATTACAGTGATATGAAATGGCATAAGCAGGCGCAACTCTACCAATGGCTGGATGAGTTTAGCGCTGCTGACATCCCACAACTATGTAAATATGCAGATAAAGATTATTTAACTGATATTGAAAGCTGTAGATGCCCAAGACTGGTATGCATAATGTTTTTCTCTTTTTCTCTCTTTCAGCTGCTGAGGAGATTTCAGCGAACAGGAAGTCCATGCTGAAAGACTCAGAGAAGCAAGGGGTATGTGTGCAGCACCAATTAACATTATTTTATTAAAATTATTTATTTTCCATACATTGCTAGCAAATTAAGCATGCATAGCTTAACTGTAAAAGCAAACATGCATGTTTTATTTTGTAGCTCAAGGTTATTGTAAGTGTAATAGTATAATAGTGTAATAGGGTATTAATAAAAATATTTAATATGAATTTCAACAAAATTGGCATAAATGCCAGGTTGTTAAATTAATCTGTATTATTTTTAAAAGCAAATGTGCAATATATGCATATTGCAAGGATTATTTTGAACAGTTCTCAGTCCTATTTTGGATTTCTAAAAAAAGTGTAGTTAACATAAAAGTAAAAATATATTTTTATTGCACTAAATTATTGTATGTGACATAAAATTGTTCTAATTGTCTTTTTGTCCTCTTGCCCCACCCCTTATCTCTCTTTTTTATTTTTATATCTGTGATCACACCATTCTGATGTCATAATTTTTTGACAACAAATAAAATGATTTCCAGCACAGGGAGGTAGGCCAACCACTGTGGCTCAGCCTTCTATCCCTCCAACAGCTGCTGCATCAATGCATAGCACATCTGGGACACACCCTGGCAGTACTTCTCCGCAGTCCCTGCACTACCTGGGCCCTCAGCATCAGATAGAATTACCTTGACAGCTGGTGCAGTGGTATCTCCTGGGAGTATTGGTAGAGGTGGGGATTTCGTCACACACCAGGAGCTGCCAGGCATGGTGCATGAGATGTTAGAAAGTAGCACTGATGCATGTCTCATCATTCTGGAGAAGTGGCTTGAGGAAATGGACAGAAAAAATAAATTTCAAGCAATCTGACAGGAAACCGAGGAAGGGGACAGTGATAACAGTTTTGAAAGTAAGGACTAGTTTCTCCTTGTCCCCATGCTTGAAGGGCATGTGCCTCTGATATCCCCTCCCTATCCCCAGTAATGGTGTCCTCCAACCTTTTGTGCCCCTCACAATCCCTGTATCTGTCTTGTTTGTCCCGTTTGCCTGTATCTTCTTCCTCACCTACTCTACTTACCTGACACTGACATTCCTATAGCTCTTTCCCAACATTCCTCTCTATTTGAAATAAAACCAAAATACTGGACACCTATTCCACAAAAAATGCCATCCCATGCATAGCTCTCTGCTTTGTACATTTGTCTTCTAAATACACTTGATTCAGTTTAATAGGCTATGCAACGTTTGTGTTGTCACCCATCTATGTTGTGATTACAGTCCAAACTCATCCAATTTTCTATACATGTTCATATTGCACTGTTTTAGAAGTAGGTAGCTATTGTTCTTTCTTAATTTCTCCTGCACATTCCTATATTGATTCACTTTTGTTCTTCTCTCTGTTTGCCACCATTTCACCATTTTCTTATCTACCCCATTTTCACACCTTAATCTGGTTAAAAAATAGAATCAGCCATCACTCACTTGGCACAAATGCCTCCTAATGAAGCCTGCCACTTTTTTGTCCTCTGGATTTGCATGGAATTTGGCATCACATACCAATGTCAAGTGACAGTGAATGGCTCTTCAAGTCCTATGATATCAGTCACACTAGTGCGGTTACTTCCGAGTAATGCTGCTTAAACTTACTGTACCAAAAGAACACAGAGTTAAAGCAAAGTAAAGGCAGTACTTTGAAATATTTGTTCTAATAGTTATTTAGACTGCTAAATGTATATAAATGCCAATCAATATGTGTACTGTTGACATAAATCATTTGAACGATGTTCATTGTAATGCACCACTTGATTGCAATCATTGTTTCTCACATTTGCTGGAATTATCACATTTAGTTATGTAATGCCATTGGTAAAAAAATTGGATTGAGCTGGATTGAACCATGTGTAATTTGGGCTCTGAACATAAGTTTACCACTTTTACACCTGCTGCCACAGGAAAAGCTATGCAGCAGGCATATTTTTTACACTTAGTATTGTCCAGAGTGCTGACACTCTTTTGCCACTTAGTATGTTTGTACAAATGAATGTGAACCAATAGAAGGATTATTGTTTTCCCATTTAAGCAGAGACCTATGCTTGTTCTTTGCTTAACTCTGTGCAAATGGTGAAGGCAATAGCAACAGTTCTGTATGTCATAAAAGTTATGACACAGCATTTCCAATGCAAACTTCAGTATGACCACCATACTATCTGTCAGCTATTTTTTCCATTGCATGTATGCATAACTACTTCTCAAGTTCAAGTTGTATCCATTAAATGTAAAACTCACATACACAAACACTTTGCCATCATTTGCACAAACCAGTTGCTTGGTGGTGGGCTCTGTAAAGAGGTATTTGGCGTGTACTACTTATGTTTATTGCCCAGTTACTCTTCATCCCATCAAAAGACATTTGAAAACACAACCAAAGGGAAGGAACTCATTACTGACTGAACACATATTTACTCAGACTCATGTATGCCCTCACCCATACACTTGAAAATGGACATGTCATTAATAGGACAAATGTCAATTGCACTACATAAATAAATTGCACAACTGCATTAGTACATTATTTTAAGTTTAATTCTGGCAATAGACATTGTGATAGTCTTATACATGCCTTGCTGTGGACATCAGTTCATCACAATATGAACACATGTACATCAATATTTGCATCCATGCTAATGTGTGTGTGTGTGTGTGTGTGTGTGTGTGTGTGTGTGTGTGTGTGTGTGTGTGTGTGTGTGTGTGTGTGTACACATCATATTGAGAAACAGTTGCATGCATGCCTCAGTTTTGCAACATGCATTCCTGACAGCTTAATGCATATGGTTTAAGAAGCTGTCTTTTAAAGTATATCTGCAAATTGGAACCAAAATAGAAAAAAAAGCCTACATTTTGCACACTGCTCTCATAAGGTGATATGTTTCCTGCATCATATAATGATTTCATCATCTATAAAGACCACTATGACAAGGAAAAATCAGAGATTGGTGATGGTGCAAATATAAACTAATGTGTTCTGCAGATGGGAACCAACTAGGTAGGGGTTCAGTTAACACAACACCCAGACTATGTGTGTCTGCATGTGTAAGTGTGTGTGTGTGTGTGTGTGTGTGTGTGTGTGTGTGTGTGTGTGTGTGTGTGTGTGTGTGTGTGTGTGTGTGCCTGTGCGCACACATAGTCAGAAGAGCAGGAGTCTGTATCCTACTGTCATCATTCAAGTCTTATTGAGACCAAAAATTTTATAGTTATACATCCCTATACAGCCATTTCATATAGGCCTCCCAATATGTTCTCCCAAATATACACTGATAATGTCATCTACTATAAAGTGTTCTGCAACAGTGTATATGTCAGGCTTTTGCTGTTGTGCTTGCATGAGAATACTGTGTTCTTCTAGCTTGTGTAACTAGTCAGAGAGGGGTTGTAATCTCACAGCAGTTTACTTGTGTGGGTATGTGTGGGTATGTGTGTGCATAATCAGAACAGCATGAGTCTGTGTCCTCAGGTTTCATTGAGAAAAATGTTTTACATTCATACATGACTACACAGCAAGCTCATACAGCTCTCCCAATATCTTGTTCTCACCAGACACTGATGATGTCATCTGCAATAAAGTGTTATCTGACACTATGACAGACTTGTGCTATGGCATTTGCATTAAGTACTGCATTCTTTAGATAGCTAGGTAGGGGGTCTAGTTTCATGCTATCAACTGTTTTGTGTGTGTGTGGGTGCGTGTGTGTGTTTGTGTTCAGTTAGCTCACAATCTGGAGACCATTTTAGAACAGCATGTGAGGCACTTCTACTGCCATCTTGTTCTCACCAGACATTGATGATTTCTTCTTCTATAAAGTGTTGTCTGACACTATGACAGGCAGTCTTGTGCTGTGGCACTTGAGTTAAGTATTGTATTCTATAGATAGCTACCCTTACCTAACTATCTACAGTACTGTGTTATGTAGATAGCTGTGTAGGGGTTTTAGTCTCACTGAAGTCTGCTGTGTGTGTGTTCAGTTAGTTCATATTCTAGAGACCATTTTAGAACAGTATGTGAGACACTCCTGCTGCCATCGTCTTCTCACCAGATACTGATGTCATCTGCTATAAAGTGTTGTCTGGTAGTGTAGCACTCAGCCTTCTACTGTGGCACTTGCATTAAGTGCTGCATTCTGTAGAAAGCTAGGTAGAGGTTCTAGTCTCACTGTGATCAACTGGCGTGTGTCTGTGCTCAGTTAGTTCACACTCAGGAGACCATTTTTAGAACAGCATGTGAGACTCTCCTACAACCATCTACTTGTCATGAGACAATGATGATGTCATCTGCCATAAAGTGTTGTCTGACACTTTGACAGTCCAGTTTGTGCTTGTGTTAAGTGCTGTGTTTTGTAAATAGCTATATGGGGGGTTCTCGTCTCCCTGTGGTTAACTGGCATTTGTGTTCAGTTAGTTCACATTCTAGAGACATTTTTTTAGGACATCATGTGAGACACTCCTACTCCCATCTACTTCTCAACAGACACTACTCCCATCTTCTTATTACCAGACAATGATGATGTCATCTGCTATAAAGTGTTGTCTAAAATTATGGCACTCAGATTTGTGTTGCGCTTGTGCTAAGAGCTGCTTTTTGTAGATAGCTAGGTAGGGGTTCTAATCTGACTGCAGTCAACTTTAGTGTGCATTCATATTTAGAGACAATTTTACACCAAGACATTCCTTCAAACAACTTTCTGTTTGCATATAATGATGCTATTAACTTCCATAAAGTGTACTGTAACACTGTTAAAGTCATACATATGCAGTGGTGCAAGTCTTACATTGTATGGAATCTAGCTTCTATATCTGCACAGTTTTAATGTTCAAATCTTACCTCCATCAACTGCTGTGGGTGTGGCTGGTGGTGTATTACAGTCATTATATGAATGTTTGAATCTCTTTTAATTTGACTCCCACTCTGGTGAATCTTTAACATAGCCCTACAAATCCAACATCCCTTTTTTCACTCTGTCCATATCACATCCTTTCTGCAGAAGACTGCAGGATGGTATCATCTCAAAGATGGATACACACATCATGAAGCAAAGTTCTTCCATGACCTTCTGCAAGCCAGCTCATGACCACTGGATGCGTGATTGTTAATTCTGTAATGGGGTGGTGCACAACTCACATATGAACAGAGTCAGTATGTAATACAATCAAACATGTGCACACATACGCACATACCATTACTATCTTCCATCATATAGATATAGCACTTGCTGCTTAAATGACATTATAATGGCTAGAATTTTACGTGATGGTGGCTCCTAGCCTAGTAATATCCTATAATCCTATGAAGATTGCACATGTTAATTTTGCTCTCATCCACATGTGCTGTGTTGAGGTATGGCAGTATGGTAGCCCTACAACAGTGTATTCCAAGCTGTGATTTGAGGTAATGTATTGATGGCTGCTGCTGCTTCCTGAGAAGTGTTGACTTAGGATGATGCTATGTATGTCATTTCAAAACTAAGGCATGTGTTTTTGTAGTGGAGTGTACCAATATTCTACCCAGTTTTCATTCAACCATCACAGTGACACTTGCAGTATGGCACAGGTGTACATGTGTATACCTACCATCATTAAATGGTCTGTGAGATACATCAGTATAACATCATACTGATTATATGGGCACAAATATCTTATTTCATCCACATGTTTTAATGCTGTTATATACACAAACATATAAGTAGTCCAGATTCAGTTGCAACCATTGTGAATTCATTGTATTCATAATTGTGTTGCTGTTCACAAGGATTATTGGGATGGTCCCCAGCTGCATTGTGTGACTGACAGTGCTTGTTTCAGTAACTGTTCTGCATGATCCACATCCACCTCATTTGTAATGTGTCCATATATGTTATCAGGGCACTCACACACAGAATTCCATTGATAAACATATATGCATAGGATGTGCAATTGATGTAATTATGTGACATCGGTAGAGTTGTATGACTGTGTGAAGACATCTGCTATGTGGTATTTGATACATACCCAATGCTGTATTCTCACAAATCATTTTTTAAATAAGTACAAAATGATATGGGGAATACACAACTAAGTACAGAGCTGTTTGTGGACGGCACCATTCATACTCAACAGTAGGAAATAGACAATCTGCTATCTGAAAATTTTGGATCAAACTTCACCCCTCTGTCCACACTGGACATCACCCAAAGTATACACGCAAACATTACTCAGCTTATTTTCTCAAGAAGGCCGCCCTTTTCAATAATTTGTAACCTGACCTAGCAGACACAGTTAGATCACTACTTAACCACAACCTCCAGACAGGCTATGTTCTGGTAGAACAGTGTACAGCAACAGTCATCCATCTGAAAAAGGAGGGACCATTACCTGACCCAGGGAATTATAGACCAATAAGGCTGACTCACCTCATCTGTTAGGTAAGGTAATCAAAGGAATCACCATGGACCTTATCAAAAAGGATGCAGGTAATCTCATGACTGTGTACAAAACCCATTTTTGATTTGTTATGATTTGTTAAGGACATATCATGTCTGTTAAATCTGTTTGTCTTCTTCAAGAAGGTCACCAAGGGCATGGATGAGGGAAAGACTATACATCCCACCCAAGTAGACATGGCCAAGGCATTTGACACAAATCCACACTGAGGTATTACAGAAAAACTGTCTTAGCTGGTCATAAACACATACAATACCAGGTAGGTAGCCAAATGGATCACCAGCAGGACACATACCGTTGAAGTGTATGAATTTACCCCTAACAAGAAGCCAATAACCAGGCCTTACCACAGGGTTCTATATTATGCCCTTTCCTGTTCAATATTTTCTTTCAAAAAGTCAAGACAAACTTGAACAGTCTTTATCTTACCAACTTTGTGGATGACTGCAAAATATGAGTAATTAATGAATCCACGGATACTATTGATATACTGTAAAAACTATTAATGCACAAAAATGATTTGTGCCAGAACCATGGAAACACACCAAATGAACACAAAAGTATGATTATTCCCTTTAGAAATGCAAATAACCAAGCTGAGTACAATATAGACAGCACACCCCTATGAGTACACCCAGTAGTATGTGATCTGGGTACTGTGTTAGATAGTAATCTGAACTTTGACCACCACATGTCCACAGTGTGGCACAACTCATAAGTATGGGCATGTCATCTACAACAAAGGACATTGTAATGCCTTTGTAGTCTAACCTCCTCACACCAATAATTGACTACAATGCACTCTTTTCCATGTATTTCAACACACATCTGCAACAGCTGTACCAACACCAGGGTTTTTGCACAATGAAGATACAAGGTGTAAACGAAGAGTCATATGCATAAAGATTTAAAGTCCAATCATTGCATGATATCTAGAACAGACTACTAAGGGCCAATCTGTGTCTGGCCTAAAGGGCACCCTCCAATCTGGATCTTATGGCAATGTTACACATTGGTAATGCAAACTGCACAAGGGTCACTCATCCCAAGGATGTTAACCTAGCCTCTGACATAATAAATCATGTTGGAGAGATAGATAAGTCTCTCAGACACTACCCCTTCTCTGCAACATGCTTGCCATTCATGTAAAGGAAAGGCTTCTCCTGACCACCTTCAAGTGCAACATAGATTAATGGATGGTTAATCATGATAGTACTCCTGTTATTGCACCTATGTCCCTCATGGATAGAGGCAGTTGGTATTAGGAAACATAACATAAGGCATCCCTGTGTGACCACTTCTCATATAGCTATTGAAATTTGTATACATCATTTTAAATATGGCTAAGCTTTCATGGGATCCTGAGACTTTAGCCTAGTATTTCCCTATGCACTGATAAACCCATGAAGTTCAATTGTATCCCAAATACAGCTATAGTGTGACTGTACAGCATCATGGATGTACCAGTACATCATGTTAGCATTACCACTTGATAGTTTACATGAGCACATATGCATGCATGTCAAGATTTTATGTCAGTATAAAATTTTCCATGGCAATATCAGGGTATAGTGTGGTACATTTCTTGGATTTGACATGTGCTGATAGAAAGTGTGCTCCATGCATTGTTTGGTATGTGAACAATAACACAGTGACAGCTTCCTCACTCATTGAAGCTAGACTTTGCAGTGCTGTATTTTCTGTGCACATGAGCATAACTGATGTATTGCCATGAGTCTCACATAGTGCTGTACCATTTATTATGATGGATCACTTCTGAATTCATACATAAATTGCAGATGCTGTAGACAATATCCATTGCTATTACATGTGCAGATGCATGCACTATACAGCTGTGTGTAGGGAATCTACTGATAATAGTGTGTTGTTTTTAAGTGTTGTTATCAATATGTCTGATACCTGTGTCATCTAGGGAAGCTTTACTCAAATGTATCCCTTTTGGCACAGTAAGCTCCCACACTTCTTGTCGACTGTACATACACATTTTTTGTGATGCATAGCCACTAGGAGTTGACACAGCAGACTTCCCTTCAATGTGTTCTACAAAATGCATGTGTGATATGCCTTTCTGTGATGCACACAGTAAATGCACAACTCCTTGGGAACATTGATGGCATGGGTTAAATTCTTGAAGGTGCGGATTGTGTCTTATGTGTCATGCAAACTTCTCAACTGGCCAGGATTGTCCATCATTTAAATTACAGGTGTAACAGTGCCCCTCTTACTACCTCCAGAAAGTGGTCATTTTTGAAGAAGGTGTGTTGAATTACCCTTATAGAATATTGACAAAACATATTACAGTTGTACAAGTGTGGTCCAGCAGAATGTGTATAATAACTTGCAATCGCATATTTTATATCAGTGTCACAGATTAATGGTGGTATTAGTTTAAAATTGTCCATGACTGTGCCTGCATCTGTCTAATGTTGTCCAGGTGCCTGCTGCTATGTGTCCCTGACTGGTTGAAAGCTATGCTTACATTTCAGTCATATTCAAGCAACTCATTTTGAACACCTTCATAATATTCACATGCCCCTATTGTATATACCATCCTTGCTAAATGTACTCTCCAGTGATCATGTCAGGGTGTTTATATCACAGCCAGTCATGTCCACTGATATGTAACCTTTTGTGACAGTCACATAATATGCTATAATGTGTGATGATATAAATATGCTCACACATGAGGTGTGAAAATCAGTGCATACTGTGCTATGTACACATGTGATTAATGTTATGCTACTGACTTGTCTTTGGAGTATATGCACATTGACATGCCCTTATCTGGTATATTTTACCACGTTTCGCATGTCCTCTTCCTTTTTCTTCATTCCTACCATTCATGTCCGTGGTCCTTTTCAGTGCGCGCATTTCCCCAGACTAGTGTAATTATACTGCATTCTATGTACCCTTGATGATCACCACAAATCCTTTATGCCAAAAGCACATAGTTTACATTGCATTGAGTGCACTTTTCTATAATGTGTTACTACTGTATTCATCAGATTCATTTTAGCCCTGGTCATCATGGTGGCTGTCCACACAATTCTGCAGAGCAAGTTTGTCCACAGGTAACGTTGTCTGCATATTCTATATGCCTCTGTGCTGCTTTACATGATTTCCTAGGTGGCAATACTGCTGCTGACCACAAAACCTCACTTATAACCATGTGAGCATGATGCGTGGCATGCATATGTGATTAGCACTGCTTTGCCCTAATCCTACATGGAGTTTATGGACTTCCCAGGAATGATTATTCTATGATAAAGAAAAAAAAATAATGATTTGCAAATTATCCATCTGTAATCAACAAGTTGCAAGATCTAGAGTTCAAGTCCAGATAACATTTTTTTGTTTAAATATGATGTCAGAATACAATCTCTAACAATACTTTGATTAGGAAGGTAACATTACATACAACTAGCTATCATAATTATGTTTATTGCAAGAAATGCCTCATTAATGCTTTGTCATATAAACGTTTCTATGTAGCATATCTCATAAATGATTTACTTATGAAACACAGTTGAATGTGTGTGTAATTGTTTAAGTCAGATAATTATGATAATGAATTAAAAATGCACTTGCATATCTATGAAGGGGAGAATACTTAAGTAAAAGCATCTTCTCTTCTCAAGTTGAATAAGGTAACCAGCGCTATCTTCTCTTAACAACAGATTAAGAGGGAACGCATTAGCCACAGTATAACAGCAAGGTTTATTGAAGTACTCACAATACAACACTGTAATAATCCACAATAAGTACGGTTTAGCGCTTTCACCTAACTGATAGGCTTCATCAGAACCAAGAGTCTTTTCCAATTAACAGTTTAAATAACATTTTTGGTGCAAAGGAAAGATCTCTATTGCTAGCTTAAAGCTGTATTCATCACATAAACCCATACTATATAACAATACTAGTTAGATCATTGTTTGACCATAATATAACAATATACTTACATCTAATCAGACTGTTTCAACAAATTAATAAAATATTGGTATAAAATTTTTTTAAAAATGTATAAAATATATATATGTGTGTAATATATTCTTTTCCTGTGTTAGCTTTTTAAATCCTGTACATATAAAGTTCCTGTTCAATACTGACATTTCATCACCTTATAATAATAAGAAAACACAGTGATAATAGTAAAATGTGGTGTGTCCAAATAATATGAACACTTCTGAATTGTTGTAAATGTTAGTTTTAAAGAAAGTAAATGTTAGTTTAAAAATTATTGTATGTGTGTCTAAAAAGTTCTTATAACCAATTATTCTATAAAAGTTCTTTCCAATAATAGATTCATCAAAATTCAATACAACATATTATAAATACTAACTGAGAAATTTTGTTTGTAAAAATAATTGATTTGTCCATATAATAAAAATACCCTTACAAGTTTGATCACAATTCTAATATAACAATTTAATAAATAATTATTCAACCTTCACTCATTTTAAAAAATTCTTCATAAAAAACTTAATAGAGAACTGTGATACAGTATTTAGTGTTGACGCAATCTCTTGTGAGTGGAATAATTGTTTTTATACTATATAGGTAGCTATTATCTGGTTAATAGTGGTTTCACCGCAATGGTGTCATTCAATCCAGGTTCTGTGGCAGCATCTGTGAACAGTTGCCACCATATTTCCTTGTAACTTAACCTTTCTTTCCTATTACCCCCCCCCCCCATTAGGTTTAATATGTTCTAATATTCCAAATTTAAAGCTGTGATTGTCACCTTCCTTGTCCACATGTCTGTAGAGGGCATTGTTTTTATCTTTTTTTCTAATACAATAGGTGTGATCGTAAATCCTCTTTTTCAATGCCCTCTCCGTTTTTCCTATATAAAATGCTGTGCATATTTGACATTTGGCCAAATATATAACATAAGATGAATTACAATTTCCTTTTACTAACCTAACTACTGCCTTGTTGGTGTTACACAAATTAATTTCAGGTTGTCCCATAATAAACTTACATTGATTACAGGTCCCACATTTTTTGGTGTATGATGGGCTGTGTTGGTCACCCTTATTGTTTGTGATCTCTTTGCCAGATTCAAGAATTTTCTTCAAATTATGGGTCATTTTATACACAATAAGTGGTTTGTCCCCTAACAGTTTACTTAATTCCGGGTTTACTCTAAAAATTGTCCAATGTTTTTCCAATATTTCCTTGATTTTGTTAACATAAGGTGTGTATGGGAGTATACAGGCCTTCTGATATTTATCTACCCTAAAAAGTTCATTGTCATATTGTGCTGGATCACAAACCCCTAAAATAGGTGAATATTTTAAATCTACCTTTGAGATCACATATTTTTTGACGTCATATAACATCTTTCTATTGTAATTCCTCTCTATAAACATGTTAGTTATATTTTCTATCTCTTCTACCAATTCGTCCTTTCTAGATGTCATCCTGGCCGCTCTAATAATCTGGCCCTTGAAAATGTTGCGTAGCATCTTTCTAGGATGGTTACTGTTATAATGTAAATAATCATTTGAGAAGGTATTCTTCCTATATATATTTGATTTGAAACCTCTTGCATCATGTGAAACTATAGTATCAAGATAGGCTATACCATTAATGCTAATAGAATGTGTAAATTTTAGAAAATCACTACTCTCATTAATAAAACTAATAAATTTATACAACTCTACCTCATTCCCTTTCCATAATATATAGATGTCATCTAAAAACCTTGTATAGTGACTGATATGAGAAAAAAATTCACTTTTAAATAGTACTTCTTCCTCCCAGTTGAGCATAACTAGATTTGCGAATATGGGAGCACTCGCTGACCCCATTGCCACTCCCCTTCTCTGTTTAAAATACTCACCCTCAAATAGTATATAGTTGTGTTCTAGTACTAATGTCATGCATTCCATAATCAGACAAATTTTATCCCATCTTCTCTTCTCACATAGGCAGTTTGTTTTAATAAATATGGTTGAAAACAAGTTCTCCTGTAGTATTGACAAATAATCACCTTGTTTGAAAGGTGAATTAAAAATGCACTTGCATATCTATGAAGGGGAGAATACTTAAGTAAAACCATCTTCTCTTCTCACATAGGCAGTTTGTTTTAATAAATATGGTTGAAAACAAGTTCTCCTGTAGTATTGACAAATAATCACCTTGTTTGAAAGGTATGTATGATTTATTCCTTAGGTTTGATTCCCACATTGGCCAACTGATGTTTCACAGTCTGTAATTCCAGAAGGTTATGTGCTAAGTCATCCTATTTAACCTCCAAAACACCAAGAATAACAAGGCAAGCCAGTGAGGCTGTCAGTGTTGACTATCTTAAAAAGTGTGAAATGTTCAACATCACACATGGTAAATCTCAGTACCATGTCCCATACCTTCATTACTGTTTGATAAAATACTGTCTGCCTTGCTTAAAAGTGCCTCTTTGTGCTAACCATTGCACAAATGCAGTTGGCATGGCTGTGCATGTTTGCACACTAGCTGTTAAACATGTGAGGGAATGTGGTGCCCATTCATCCCTAGAGTTGCTGCTTGACTTCTGCAGGCATGGCTAGCGCAGGAGATGATAGTGCTAAATTTAGAGCACAGAGGTGGGTGTGGAAGAGTCCAGGATTTGTGTGGAACTTCTGATGAAGCAATACAACTGTAGGCTCCTGCAGGAGGAACTACACTGGTCTTTGTATCAGACCGAGGCTTGGAAGAGAGTAGCCAAGGCTGTATCTAGTGCAACTGGTATCTCACGCACTGTTGAGAATTTCCATCACCACTATAGTGACCTGAAAGCACGAGGAGGACTTCTATAGATGATGAGAGGATAAGTTTAGGACTGCTGACATCCCACAGTTGTGTAAGTATACTGACCTATTTCTATTAAATGATATAGAATTCAGTACCCAGGCAAGACTGTTACTCAATATGCCTTCATGTCTCTTGTCTTCTTTTGTTTGTACAGCTTCTGAAGACATTACAGCAAACCATGAGGTGCACCATGAGAGGGTAACTCACCTCATACAGGTGCACCGTATGTATGCATCAGGTCTTAATGCAAGTCTAATAACTATTGTACTTGTATGCAGTATTACAATACTATAATAAATAGTGGTATTTATGATATCATAGCAGTGCACTTGATTAATGGTGCAAAAGAGTAAGACCTTCCCATTATACCTGGAAGTGACAAAGGTGCATAGGCTGGATAATCATAACTATTCATGGTCTGAAATTATTTAGTCATGTGATATGCCATGGATCTAATTCTCTCTCTCTTTTTTGCTACCCCTTCTCCCTATCTTTTTGCTTTTTTTGTAGTAGGGGAATATTTCTTACATCTAAAAATGCTCTGTCATACATTTCTTCTTACAAAACCTCACATGCAACACAAAGAGATAGACTGACCATTGTGTATCAGCCAACAATCCCATCCAAAGGTTGCAGCACTGACAATCAGCACTTCAGGGCCCATCCTCATCAGGTAGATATGCCGCAGCAGCTGATGCACTGGTACCCTTTAGGAGTTGTATTAGTGGAGGCAGTGATTTTGTAACCCACCAAGAGCTGACATGGCTGGTGGAGGGTATTGTGGAAAGAGGCCTCAGTGTCTGACTCAGAAATGTTGAAAAGGTTCTTCATCACATTGTAAAGATGATGCCACAGTGAGCACTGACACAGAAAACTGAGACAAGAACAGTGATGACAGTTCTAAGGGTGACAACTAGATTCTCATTCTTCTCAGGCTTGACATGGGTGTGCCCCCAATGCCCCTACATATTCCCAGTCATTCTGTCCCCCAACCTTTTGTGTCCATCACCATCTTTGTCTGTCTAGTCTGTGCTGTATGCCTGCACCTGCTTCTTCATCTATTCTTTATACCCAACCCTCACTTTCCTAAGCTCATTCCTCAACATTCTTCTTTCTTTGAAAAATAAAAAATGGGCACCTGTCCCACTGAAATAATGACCAATACATATCTCCACTTCATCTATGTGTCTTGTTGACACACTTGATTTGGTACAATTGGGTCTAGAACATTATTCTGTTGTTGTCACCTACCCTTGGTGTGGTGACAGTTGAAAAGCAGCAAATTCTGGCTGCACTTTTAAATTTATTTTGTGAAGCAACAGATATGGCTGTCTTCCACTATATTCCTGCAAGTTCCTTTATTCTTTCCCCTGTGTCCTCTCCTCTACTTTCCTTCCATTGCACCACTTTCCTATCAACCGTATTTTCACATGTTTAATCTGGTCAAAAATAGAATCACACACAGCACATGGCCAGGAATGGCCCATTAGAAAGCCTTCACTTTTTGTCCTTTACCTTTACACAGAGTTTATTGTTGTGCACTAATGCCAAGTGATAGTGAATGGTTGTTCATGTCCTATGGCAAAACCTAGTCAGTTGTTGCCATCACCTGCAGAAGCTTGAGTATCCTTGTGCAAAGGTGCTTAAACATGCTGCACTATCAGAATGCACAATAAAGGCAGAATAAAGGCAATACTTTGCAACAGTTACTGAAACAGTTCTTTGACTACTTCATGTGACAAAGTGCAACTTCCTCTGTTGAAGTGTTGATATAAATCACTTGTCTAAAAGACTGCTTTTTGGACATATCATCAAGGGTTCAACTCCAGATGTATGTCACATTATTTCATACTGTGAAGTCATACTTATATGATACCTTTAATGAGATACATCTAAAATGTTATCCATTAACAAACCTTCATGAACTGATTTTGACTAGTGTTACAAAAAGCATTTGCAAACAGATCCATGCACATAAAGACAAATTATGAAACCACCCTTACTCCACACGTCAGCATCAGTTTTTGTCTGTCCTACATATTCTTCACCACCACAGCCATCACTTACTGATACAGAACCTGACTGATTAATATTGAGGACACACCCTTAAGATGTACATTAACAACCCATAACAGGGCCCCCTTTCATATATGTTTCTATATTTGTGTCTATCTCCACTCCTTCTCCCTCACCCCTTTAGACTGTTGACTATTCATTAGGTTGATGGATGTAAATGTAATTGCATAGCATTGTCTGCCTGCCATTGCTTTGCCGAAGAATGAAAGCTGCATCTTCCATTGGCTACATAAGGTATCACTGTCCCTTCAAATGTGTGGCTTTGACATGTGTGAAGTAGGATTTTCTTGTGGGGTCTAGAGATAATGGTCAAGTCTAGATATAATTTATCTTCTTGACAACGGTTCTTATCCAGCATTAGTTGAAACTTATACTGCCTGTTTTTGTAAATGTCTTTCCTGTGAATGAGTTGCCTTTGTAAATCTTTAAGCCCCTTCTATTTTATCAGTTGTAGTGCTCAGCATTTGTCTGATGTCTGTCAATACGCAAATGTAGCATGCCATGCTAAATGGCACTTTGGGTGTTACTGCATAATGCAGTGAGTGCTTGCCTTACATGACATTTTACACACAGTTCAATTGTGATTTCCCTTGAAACATGTCTATGTGTAGTAGGCATAAAAAATTATTTTATTAAGTCTAACATATACAATTCTGTCAGGAAGCATATGTATAACAGTCATTCCTAGGTATTCTTAAAGTCAGGATAAAAATTTAATATAACAACAACATTCTGGCACACTTTGTAAAACCATACTGGAATGGAACATTGCTTCATCTCTGCTTTTCACTTAGCTCAGAGAGTTTATACCTTGTGTCACAGAGAAAGCTAGGTTAGCAGGTTGATTTTCTCCTCTAACTACTGTCTAGAATGTTGACGGACATGCATCACTGTAGGACGCACACCAAATATAGCATTTCTCTGTTTCCTTTAGCTGAGAACTTTGTTTGCTCACTGTGTACCATTGTGTAAATGCAGAAGGCAAGCAAAGCATTTCATTTCTGAACTGTGCTTTGGAGCTAACGTGGAAAGGTATAGTAAAACATGTGGAGCGTCACTGAACACCATTAAACACTGGTATTTCACAGTCCTATTTCAAAACATCAAAGTATTATGCATATGCTTGTACTTTGCCAACTTTCAAGCAAATATGTTTCTCAGCATTGCACTTTCTGAAGTGATTTAGAACAAAAATAAGTATTACTACTGTATGATATTACTTTATTACACGGAAATTATGTAATGCACAGATGTCAAATGCAGGGAAATGTGCAGTTAAGTGGCCACTTCATTCTGGACAGTTGGCTCTGCACTGCAGCCCTAACCTTTACATATGATATACAACCTTGACATACAGAAATCATCTGATTATAACCCAGTTAATGAAATGGGCCATAAATCAATAACATAAGAGCAGGAGGATATTGCCAGATACATGGAAGTGAAGCGGCTTAGCTTAATGCACTAATATTCACATTGTGATATAAAGAAAATAGGTGGGGATGAGGCTTAGTATAGACAAGTACCATTTGCGGACTAGTAAGCAGCATACATCTTCTACCTGTGGTGTACTCTTAATGAATGTTTTTCTTAGAGAAACTTTCCAATCCTCGAACAGAGTGTAAGCCTACTCCGTTCACCCTTGCTGGGCTCAGGCTCACTCTGCTCCCCTACTCTAGTCCCATTCCCACTCACCCCACCTTCATTTAAGTTATACTCTCTACCCAAATACAAAATACATCCCACCTCATCCAATTACCCTATCCTTGCTCCCTGACCTCACAAAGTCCCACCCTTGTCCCTTTACACTACGTCTAATCAGATTACTATTTCTGACAACTCTTATATCATGGCTATAATCTACCTCCTATCCCCTTTACATTACGTCCTCATTTCACTCACCTCCTACACATCACAACTCCACCACTACCAACCTCCAAATACTATTACACTCTCCATTCAACAAAAAAGAATCATCCTACACATGCTCTATCTTACCATCTATATTTAACATCTCCCCTACCCATCTTCACAAATACAAAGTCTTAGCACACACTCCCTTACCACCTTGGCTAAAGCTAAAATACTTATATCACAACCACTACCAGTACCACTCTAAACCACCTCTGGTCCCAAACACACTTATAATTGATGGAGATATATACCCCAATCCAGTTCCTACTTCTCCTACAACTTCCTCCACGATGCCAACAGCCACCAGTTTCAATAGTCTCCCCCCAATCCAAAACATCTTAGTATATACTCAGTTAACATACAGACCCTCCAGAATAAAACCACAGAACTACACTCCTGGATTACCCTCCATTCCCCACACATCCTAATACTATCTGAAACATGGTAAAAGCCCCACACCTTAAAACTCTGAAATTCTTCCCCCCATTATATCTACCAGCAAGACAGAATGGTTAGAAAAGGTAGTGGAGTTGCCATTATGTACTCTGAACATCTCAATTTATTTCCCTTACCCATAACCCATCCAAATTTCCACCTCACCAAACTCCTTATTCTAAACTGTCACCTTAACCCACAAAATAAATTTCCCTTAGATGATATCCATATCCCACCAGGTAATAACATTCCCATCCTCGAATCCATACTCTCATGGCTATCAGTCAATATCAGCTATGAAACCATTCTATTAAGGGATGTTAACATTGACTGGCTAAAACTATCTACAACCAGCCCATCTCTCACCATCAACCTACATGGCTTTCGTCAGCTACTTACTACACCTACCAGATTCCGTAAAAGCAATAATAGTAGCTCCACTCTTGACTGGATCCTAACAACTTACCCTAATCTGTATCAAAATCCTACTACCCTACCAGACTCCTTAGTGACCACCCTCCTATCCGAGTTCTTAGGCATGCTGTTCAGATACCTAAATACCATCTCTACAGACTGTATCAATCTCTCAGCTTTTAACACTGAGACCTTTAATCACATGCTAAACTCTATAAACTGGTCAATTCTGAAACACATCCCTCTAAATGTCGCTGTCCTTCATTTCAATCGCACTTTTCTCTCCATGCTTGACTCTCTAGCACCTCTCAGAAAAGTAAGAATCAAAACAATCCACAACCCCTAGCTCTCAAAAGATATACTCACTCTTATGAAAAGAGAGACAGCACCTGGAAACAATGGAATAAAACTAGACCTCACATCATGCTCTATCTTACCATCTATATTTAACATCTCCCCTACCCATCTTCACAAATACAAAGTCTTAGCACACACTCCCTTACCACCTTGGCTAAAGCTAAAAAAATTTATATATCACAACCACTACCAGTACCACTCTAAACCACCTCTGGTCCCAAACACACTTATAATTGATGGAGATATATACCCCAATCCAGTTCCTACTTCTCCTACAACTTCCTCCACGATGCCAACAGCCACCAGTTTCAATAGTCTCCCCCCAATCCAAAACATCTTAGTATATACTCAGTTAACATACAGACCCTCCAGAATAAAACCACAGAACTACACTCCTGGATTACCCTCCATTCCCCACACATCCTAATACTATCTGAAACATGGTAAAAGCCCCACACCTTAAAACTCTGAAATTCTTCCCCCCATTATATCTACCAGCAAGACAGAATGGTTAGAAAAGGTAGTGGAGTTGCCATTATGTACTCTGAACATCTCAATTTATTTCCCTTACCCATAACCCATCCAAATTTCCACCTCACCAAACTCCTTATTCTAAACTGTCACCTTAACCCACAAAATAAATTTCCCTTAGATGATATCCATATCCCACCAGGTAATAACCCATCCTCTCTCGAATCCTCTCTCTCATGGCTATCAGTCAATATCAGCTATGAAACCATTCTATTAAGGGATTAACACATTGACTAAAAAAAACTATCTACAACCAGCCTCTCTCTCCATCAACCTACACATGGCTCGTCAGCTACACTACACCTACCAGAGATTCCGTAAAATAATATATAGCTCACTCCTCTTGACTGGATCTAAACAACTTACCCTAATCTGTATCAAAATCCTACTACCCTACCAGACTCCTTAGTGACCACCCTCCTATCCGAGTTCTTAGGCACGCTGTTCAGATACCTAAATACCATCTCTACAGACTGTATCAATCTCTCAGCTTTTAACACTGAGACCTTTAATCACATGCTAAACTCTATAAACTGGTCAATTCTGAAACACATCCCTCTAAATGTCGCTGTCCTTCATTTCAATCGCACTTTTCTCTCCATGCTTGACTCTCTAGCACCTCTCAGAAAAGTAAGAATCAAAACAATCCACAACCCCTAGCTCTCAAAAGATATACTCACTCTTATGAAAAGAGAGACAGCACCTGGAAACAATGGAATAAAACTAGACCTCACATCACAAGTTCTAGGCCAGATGAATTCACTCAGTTTAGTACACAGAGTGGTTTATTAACATCACAAGTTCTAGGCCAGATGAATTCACTCAGTTTAGTACACAGAGTGGTTTATTAAAATAAACAAATAACTTCTGCAGTAAAAGTTAACAGCAAAACTTCAAACTCTTATACCATTAAGAGCAAGTAACACTTCTCTGGTGCCTCGGCTTTCAGAAAAGCCTTTTCAGAGTACATCTTTCTGTTGGTAAGCATACACTTAAATACATGCATTTAATGAATTAAATAATCATCCAATTAAGAATTCACTAAAAAAGCCAACTAAAAAGGTTAACTTTTAATATTCTTTTTAACCTTCTTATATTAAATGCTTCCAAGAGAATTCCCTATTCAGACCTTTTGGAAACATTGTGTTATATTTTAAAATAAATATTGCTTCCTACATAATTTGTTCATCAGTACTAAACCTAGCATTCACTTGGTCCAAAACAGTTGCCTGTAACCCCTGTGGGTCTCCATTATGGTGTTCCTTAAAGTGCATAGCTACAGGCCTCTGAAATCGTTGCTTCTTGATGTCCCTTACATGCTCTTTTAATCTTGCAGCAAAGCTTCTCTTGCTCTCCCGAATATAAAATAATCCACAAGGATATTCTACACGATATATAATCTTTTCAGAAAAGCCTGTTGCAAGTGAAACCGCCTCTTTATCAAGCATACACTTAAATACATGCATTTAATGAATTAAATAATCATCCAATTAAGAATTCACTAAAAAAGCCAACTAAAAAGGTTAACTTTTAATATTCTTTTTAACCTTCTTATATTAAATGCTTCCAAGAGAATTCCCTATTCAGACCTTTTGGAAACATTGTGTTATATTTTAAAATAAATATTGCTTCCTACATAATTTGTTCATCAGTACTAAACCTAGCATTCACTTGGTCCAAAACAGTTGCCTGTAACCCCTGTGGGTCTCCATTATGGTGTTCCTTAAAGTGCATAGCTACAGGCCTCTGAAATCGTTGCTTCTTGATGTCCCTTACATGCTCTTTTAATCTTGCAGCAAAGCTTCTCTTGCTCTCCCGAATATAAAATAATCCACAAGGATATTCTACACGATATATAATCTTTTCACTGTTGCAAGTGAAACCGCCTCTTTTATCAATGTTTTCGATTAATGCTTTCAAAATTATCAACTATGTGTTTGCATACTGTGCACTTGTCACATGGAAACGTTCCATATCCCACTATATTATTTTCTGTATTTTTGGTCTATCAAATTTTCCATGTACTAACATGTCCTTAAGACTCCTGCCTCTTTTATATGAAAAACAAAGTTTAACATTTTAGGCAGGATTTTTCTTTCTGTATATAGGACCAGTAATACCTAACTATTTTCTCTAAAATATTAGAAAAAAATAGTATACTTAGACACAAAATATAACTCACTTTCTTTTTCTTCAGCATTCTTTTTCTGCGTTATTCTGTTCTGTGCTTTATTCACTTTTTTATTCATTACTTTATTATACCCCAACAATACTTTCTCTGGCTCATAGCCCCTTTCTATAAACATGTTAGCTGTATTTTGAACTTCCTTCTCACATTCCTTCCTGTCACTACATAAACATTTAACCATTGCCCATAAAGAATGGATAAAATAGTATGGGGATGGTGAGAACTAGTTCCATGCAACATAAAGCTTGGTTGTCCCATTTTTCTAAATATTTTAGTTTTAAGTTTACCATCTTCTTGCCCTTCTATTGTAATACCCAGATAATTTACTATCTTTCCTTTTTGTAACCCATCAAACTTGACCTCAAATCTATTCACTTGCAGTTCTTGAACAAACTTTTCCACTTTTCCCCTTGCCCCCAAAAATCAAATCATCAGTGTATCTATGAAAATAAACAACAAACAACATGTTTTTCAAAACTATACACAATACACAAATGCATTTTCATAGAGAATAAGTTATAATATGTGGGGCAGGGGCTGAAGCTGCCCCATAGCTGTTCCACACTTCTGATGATACAGAAAGCCATCAAATTCAAATATATTATTTTCCAAACAGAACAATGTCAGTTCTATGATATACTGTGTACTGGGGCTCTTCCCCAGTAAAAAAATCTATAGCTTCTCTGTCATCACTATGTTTAATACTAGTGTATAGGCTGACTACATTTAATACTGTATATATATATATATATATATATATAATGGAATAAAACTAAATTACCTTCTCTTCTCCAAACCTATAAACAATTACATAGTCTGGCTAAAAACAAATACATAACATAAGAAAAAATACTACACATCAAAAAAGATCTAATGAAATCTAAACTCCTAAAATTCTCTAACTGAATTCTATCCTGCCCTTGACCAGGCAACCTTTTCCACCCAACCCCTACCCCCCAAACCCCCCCTCCCCAACCCCCACCCTCCTAAACCATTACCTCTAAAAACTCTCTCAAAAAAATTCATTCAATGGTCAGACAACAAACAACACACCAATCAATTCACACAACACACAACACCCACTTCACACACTCAATCCTATCCCACATCTTTCTTCAATCCTCCTCTCTGTTAAGACATCTCCATGCTCCCCTCTTCTGACCTGCTTCCTCCCTCTTTCTTAAACTAGCCACTCTTCCCTCTCTTCCTCTTTAACTAGCTTCTTCCTACCTACTTCCTTTCTTCTTCTTCTTCCGACCGAACAGTCTAATAAATCTCTCACTCCTCCCTAACGCTTGCTCTCTCTCCTCTCCTCCTCCTCTCACTCTTTCTCTCCTCACTTCCTCTCCTCTCACAATCCTGCAATTGCCAACAACAATGAATGAAATATAAATACAATGCATATAACAAGAATGAATATATAGCTATTCTTATGTCAGCTACTGTTATACTACCTATTCTATTCTCTCAAACTCAATCAAGACTCCATCGAAAACGTACAGACAGACTACACCAAGACTCCACAGAAAACGTACAGACTATGTTTTCTATTAATGCTTTCAAAAAGCTATGTGTTTGCATACTGTGCAATTGTTACATGGAAAAGTTCCATATTTCACTATATTATTTTCTATATTTTTGGTCTCTCAAATTTTCCATGTACTAACATGTCCTCGAGACTCCTGCCTCTTTTATATGAAAAACAAAGTTTAACATTTTTAGGCAGGATTTTTCTTTCTGTATATAGGGCCGATAATAACTAACTGTTTTCTCTAAAATATTAGAAAAAGTAGTATACTTAGACGCAAAATATAACTCACTCTCTTTTTCTTCTGCATTCTTTTTCTGCATTATTATGTTCTGTGCTTTATTCACTTTTTATTCTTTACTTTATTATACCCCAACAATACTTTCTCTGGCTCATAGCCCCTTTCTATAAACATGTTAGCTGTATTTTGAACTTCCTTCTCACATTCCTTCCTGTCACTACATAAACATTTAACCATTGCCCATAAAGAATGGATAAAATAGTATGGGGATGGTGAGAACTAGTTCCATGCAACATAAAGCTTGGTTGTCCCATTTTTCTAAATATTTTAGTTTTAAGTTTACCATCTTCTTGCCCTTCTATTGTAATACCCAGATAATTTACTATCTTTCCTTTTTGTAACCCATCAAACTTGACCTCAAATCTATTCACTTGCAGTTCTTGAACAAACTTTTCCACTTTTCCATAGCCCCCCTTGCAAACAAAAATCAAATCATCAGTGTATCTATGAAAATAAACAACATGTTTTTTAAAAAAACTCATTCCTATACACAAATGTATTTTCATAGAGACCCATAAATAAGTTAGCATATGTGGGGGCAGAAGCTGCCCCCATAGCTGTTCCACACTTCTGATGATACAGAAAGCCATCAAATTCAAATATATTATTTTCCAAACAGAACAATGTCAGTTCTACGATATACTGTGTACTGGGGCTCTTCCCCAGTAAAAAAATCTATAGCTTCTCTGTCATCGCTATGTTTAATACTAGTGTATAGGCTGACTACATTTAATACTGTATATATATATATATATATATATATATATATATATATATATATATATAATGGAATAAAACTAAATTACCTTCTCTTCTCCAAACCTATAAACAATTACATAGTCTGGCTAAAAACACATCAATACAGATAAGAAAAAAAATCTACTCTAATGCCCAACTCACCCATAAGTCTAACTGCCTGAAATTCTGGCACTCTTTTAATGAGATCCTGCACCCAGGCAACCCTTCTACTCCAACCCCTACCCCGACAAACCCCCACCTCGAAACTGCCACTCTTCTAAATTCATACCTCATTGAATCTATTCACAAACTTAACCACAATGGTCAGAACAATAAACACACACCTCCCACTTCACATTTTACCAATACTCCCTCTTTCACACTCAATCCTATCCCAACATCTTACATCAAATCTCTCCTGGTTAAGATGAAGCCATGCTCCCCCTCTTCTGACAACCTTCCCTCCCTCTTTCTTAAACTAGCCACTCGCTCAATAGCTTCTTCCTACTTCTTCTTCTTCTTCCTACCCAATCCTAAGGTCAGTCTAATACCGATTGAACAGCTAACTAAATCTTTCACTCCTCCCGCTAACACTCGCTCTCTTTCCCCTCCTCTCTTCCTTCACTCTTGCAATTTTCAACCTCCAGCAGTGCTACTAGCCAATATTGCCAACAACAATGAATGAAGTATACAATGAATGCATATAGCTAGACTTAAACCTCAGCTATTCTTATGTCAAGAACATACTCTGTATTACTGCTATGTGAAGTTTCTCAACCAAGACTCCACAGAAAACGTACAGACTAGCTAATAATGTCAACCATCATGATTGTATGAAAGTATGTATAGCTAAAATAGTTTATATCCTGTAATGTCAAGGCAATGATTTATGTGTGTATCTTATCTGATGCATGAAATTGTGTATGCATGACTAAACTAGTATATGAGCTCTGTTGTGAATGCATAGTGTAGTTAAACTAGTATATGAGCTCTATTGTCATGTCAACAGTTTATGATTTGTATCTTATTGTACGTGGAGCTTTTCTCCTCGGGCCTCCACTGAAAATGGACCTCTGTCCAGCCGGACTCCCCCGGTTAACAAATGTAAAATAAATAAAATAAAATAAAATTAAAAAAAAATATATATATATATATATATATATATATATATATATATATATATATATATATATATATATATATATATATATATATATATATATATATATATATACACACACACACACACACACACACACACACACACACACACACACACACACACACACACACACACACACACACACACACAAATATATGGATCTACTTCAGTAGCTCAAAGTATTACATCACCAAAATTTATATTATTGAGATGAGAAGACCGTTATTCATAAACAGTGAAAATGTATGTTGCCAAAAATACCAACAATGAACTGCAACTGCACGTCAGACACCAGGTAGAAGTACTGAACTGAGATTGCGAATACATAACAACAACCAACAGCTACACTTAAATACATAAATTAACAAAGAGATAAATATTTTTCAAAGTTTTTGCAGGGGGGCAAGCACCCCTGCACCACCCATGTGGGGGCTGTACCACCCACACCCCCTGCAAATTTTATATACCAACTCTGAGATTGCACGACAGAAGGGAAAAGGGTAAGTTTCCCGATCCTCACTGTTCTGCAGTCTCCATTAACAAGCATTGAAAAGGTACATTTTTAATTTACATTTAAGTGTTTTAGTGTACTACCTCCTTTTTGTTTGTGTCTGTGATTGCCATTTAGAACTTCCGGCTGGTGTCATTCATTCTGTATATGTCATATATCTATTGTGTTTACCTGTGAGCTAACACGCAGACAGGTCCAGTGGAGTTGGTGTTCTACCCTGGTTAAGAAATTTAAAATCAAACAAAATCAGCAAAATAACACAGCTGGTGCTCACAATAAAGTACACTGATTACTTCATTTGGAGGGAGGTAAATAATCTTGCAGACCACGTACCCCTGCTACCTTATATATGCCAAGCCTGAAACCACACAACAGTGTGGAAAAAGAAAAACTCATGAATTCTCACTGTTCTCCAACTTCACATAAATATAGTGCACCAATTTGTCATGTGGTTTCACTAAAATCCATTAATACATTTTTTGTTAGCTGAGAAGGCAATCAACTCTAATGAATAATTCCAGATGAGTATACACACACACACACAAACACACACACACACACACACACACACACACACACACACACACACACACACACACACACACACACACACATATAAATAGTTACATAGATAGAGAGCTAGACAGAAAGATAGATAGATAGATAGATAGATAGATAGATAGATAGATAGATAGATAGATAGATAGATAGATAGATAGATAGATAGATAGATAGATAGATAGATAGATAGATAGATAGATAGATAGATAGATAGAGCTGGACAGATAGATAGATAGATAGATAGATAGATAGATAGATAGATAGATAGATAGATAGATAGATAGATAGATAGATAGATATGGATGGATGTATGTCTAAGGGTTACCTATAAGTGCTCTCTTGAAATACACAGACTGAAAAATTTGCAGGAGTTTTGATGGGTCAACCACAGTACCATGGAGACTGAGGCTTTTCCCTTTCTCTACAGTAGTTCTATCTTGGCAGTTGTCTATTTAAGCAGCAGAGGGTATGAGGGGTACACTGGGGCTCACCCCTGCAAAAAAAAAAAAAAAAAAAGGAAATAAACAGTTTTTGTCTGAATCATACTGATTCAAAGTGTTCTGCTTTTGAATCTTCTTATTCAAACTGTTTTAGTCCATGTCTTAGTATTTGAATTTTTCATAGTTATAACACTTGATATATATAGATATATATGTATATACTCCTAAACTTACTAGCAATTGTGTAGGTGCTGCACTAAGCTTAGACGATGTCAGCCTGTTAGCACAATAAGCAGCAGCAGTAATCAGATATGCATGCTGGTCATCACCCCTGCATGGTTGCAAGCACCATTTCCTGGCTAGCAATAGTGTTTCTGGGCATGGAAAGGTGCTTGTATCCATGAACACAGAATGTAAACAAAATGGCTTGCCTATAGGCAAATCTAAGATGAGAGAATGCACTGTAGCCCTGAACTATTAAGGGCAACTACAGTGAAACAATGCTGAAGGAAAAGAAGTGAAATGAGGGAAATGTACACAAAGAATAATGGTTTGTTCTGCATAATAATTCATATGGAAGGGGAAATGGGTAAGGTGCATTCTTATACCAGAGCCAAATCTGCTGAAGTGTCAAAGAAACTTTAATAACATAAAGCCAGCCATACTGATGCAATGATATTTGAAATGTCAATGACAATACTTGGGTTATGCACATAAAAAAACACTGGACATGCTAACAAAGGATGTGATGGGGATATAAAGCTACAGTGTAACAAAGGGGAGTTAAAATGCGATATAATTGGTAATAGCATGCTGAGGTGAGATAATATTTAGCAAGGGCAGCAGATACATTATGGGATGAATGCACAGACTCCAGTTATTGCATATGAGATGTATATACAGGGACATTACGTATGCAAGCCAACACCACTGATGTATTCTCCTCCTCAGTGTGTATACAAAACAACAGCTGTATTGTCACATACATGATAAATGGACATGTTTTTACAAAGAAATGACAGTGGCACCCATAGGAAAGGAGTGTATCACCTATAAACATGCAATAGATAAGCAAGTTGTATGCTCATGTAAATGCTAAATGGTAATATAATAACACCCAACACACAAAAGTGACAAATGACAATACAGACTGGATTACATTACATTACATGATGTTTTTGACTGCTAATTTGCAAGCATCTCAGATATCATTATACTGGGCATACTCCCATGGAATTACAGGGAACTATAATATAACAGCAATTCAACAGCACCAACACACATGACATTGTTGTAACAGAGGACGAATCACAGCTCATGATGGTCTGGCTGCATGCCGTATACTAACAAACACTTATGGAAGCCCTCACTTGCCATTAAGCTGTATAGTGTGATGAAAACAGTAGCAGTAATAAAGAAATGTCTAGATGGCATATAAAACAGTGCATATTTCTTTTGGGAATAGGTAATGCCTGTGAGCAATCAATGACACAATAAACAACTGCAACATATCACATCTGAACAAATGCTAAGAAAGATGTCAGAGAACTGCATACAAGTCATGAATGTCACAGAAATATGCATATATGTTATGCCATGAAGAACACTCTTGAAAGGCTTACAGCACTTCATAGGATCATAGCAGGTTAATAGGGTAATGGCCCCAGGGCCTTACAAGCCTGCCAAGATGAACCCATGTTCCCAAGGGTGTCTGGTTCAAGCAAACATTAAAATTAGCACCTATTGCCCCTGTCCAAGAAGGACACAGGTGGAACCCCCAGGTTGAATTTCTGGTTATGCATCCAATCCTCCAAATTACACTTAAATAGGGCCAAAGAGGGGCTTTGTTTAACATGAATAAGATGCTTGTTCCAAAGTTGGGGCAACCTCTGTGAGACAAATCTGTCTCTCCAGCAAGTTCTGTTGATGTCACATACCAGGTTAAGGTCCTTTGAGCCAGTGACCCATGTGCCATTTGACTTACAAATGTGTAGCATTTCCATTAAAGCTGGACTGGAGATTTGCTCTGTATGCAAGGCACAAGTCATCTCTGAGTTGTCTGCACAAGTCGTCTTTGAGTTGTCTGCATGACACAAAGTAAAGTGACAATGATTTCAGTCTGTCCTCATAGGTCACATCTGGAAGACCCTGACTATTCTTTGTAAAGAACCTTTGATGTCTCCCCAATTGCTGAAGGTGTTTTTGGAAAGGAACATACCAAAGGATGCATTGCATTCTATTATTGGCCTGATGAGGGAAGAGTACAGGGGGTTGTAACTTCTTTTTTTCTAGAGGCAATGTCCTTACTTATAAGATGAGCAATATAAAATGTCCGTCTTACCACTGTGGAGACATGGTGATCAACATTAAGGTTGCTGTCAACCTGGTGCCCAGATCTCTCACCACGGACTGTATCGTTATTGTTGTGGTAGTTTGCAGGAACCTCACTCTTGCTAAAGGGGATAATAATGCATTTTTTTTTTGGATTAAGTTTAAGACCATGACTTTTGCATCAGTCATTATTCTGCATAAGACTTTCTTGTAGGATGTTGACATCACTAGGGGTTACAGTGAATCACTCCCAGTTTGCAGTCATGAGCAAACTTTGTCAACCACAGTCCTTTAGTTTTAGCCTGTACTTTAGTGAAGTAGATTCTGAACAATAGACGTCCCAGAATTGATCCCTGTGGAACACTACTGGTTACAGGTCTGCTGGTGGAGGTGGAGTCCTCTATTTTGACCATATGAGTTCTATCAGTGACCCGCTTTGCAACCCATGAATTGAACCACAGACAATCTGTGCAGGTATGTTATACAAGCCAGTATCTAATGCACATGCCACAAGAGCATTCTCAGCATAATGCACCTCCACTTTCCTATAATAAGGGGTATGGAAGCTGCATCTTGTAGGACAAGGACTAAAAGAGGTGGCCCTCTGACTGTGCCATCACTATTGTCTGTGTGTAAGCCACTGCTCTGTGACAGACAGATGTTACCAGATTCAAACTCCTATCTACCATACTAGGCTATCTTCAGACATGTGCCACATCAGATACCAGTGGTGGTTTTCACAAATAACTGTACTGGATGTGTGTATCATGGGAGGATTTGCAAATATAATATGAACAATTGGATTTAGTCAGAATGATGAAAGGACCTACATATGTTGCTGTTCACACAACAGTAAACTGTACAATATCAATGCTTCTTTGACAAGGAAACTGTTTCCATGTTGTAGTACACACACTGCCCCAGAACTGAACCACAGACAATCTGTGTAGGCATGTTACACAAGCCGGTATCCAATGCACATGCCACAGGAGCAGTCACAGCACAACATGCCCCAAGTAACCATTCCACTGCTATGCAATTACAACCTGTGATGATATATCATAGTCCAACATAAAAATAGATAAGAATAACTAGATACAATGTTGTTTATGTAACATCAGTACATTCACATAATGTTGCTCTTTCAAGAACTAAACATCAAGTTATGTGACTTTACTGACTAATGACATGTGGATAAACCACAAGCACCACAGTGACAGTCTTAACACAGCCATGACCCATTCTAACTTATTATATCAGATGTATGTGTTGTAAAAAATCTGAAATGAAAGGGTTGGTGGAGGCCTTTCCCACTGTATATGGACACATTATAACTGTGTTGGTTGCCATTCTCACATTTCAGTATAAGGCCCAATAATGCCAACAGGCACTGAATGTGGTTGTTGAACACATGAGCATATGACAACAGAAAATGCATGATATTGTACCAGATTAATGCACCATGGCAGCAGTGTCAATAGCATTGTGGGGTATACCTGTATGTCAAGTCATTATGTTATTGCTGCAAGGGAAATGTGTGCATGTAATTTCTGTACTAAGTCAATAACATACATAATTATGTTTTATTCTCTTGTGCCAGAGGATAACTCTTCCTACATATGTTATGTAAGGAAAATGTAATCATATGTCATCATTAAACTGAATAAAAGCCTTGTTCTGTGAGAAATTATCATAGCTTTTTAAGGAGTTGACATCTATACTTGTACACAGCTGATGTATTTGACAATAATGTTAGCGACATTTACAATGACAATAATGGTGGCACAACATACTCTGAGCATTAATGTTTGTATTTTAAATAACTACCTAAGATTACAAACTACAGCTTAGTGCCTGAATCACAAGTGCCACATGACATACTGAGGTACAACTGGACAATTCCCATTTAAATGGATGACATCAGCACTGTTTCTTAGCTGGATGTTTATGCTAAAAAGTGGTTGAAGTGCACAATAACACTGTAGACCTGCACATCATATATGTATTTAAATAGCAGTACACACAGTAAGAAGGTGAAATACACACTAACAGCTGGACTCAAAAGCCTACATATATAGTTATGCAGTTTATAATGCACACTAATAAAGTCACATAATACAGGTGAATTTACACTCCAAATGTAGGATACTGTAGTTATGGAAGCATTCATGTGATCATTATGAGGCCAAACATTTATTTTTCCATGGGGATGCTAGTATTTGCTAGTATAACAGTGTGCCATTGTAAATCCTTCTCATCAGTAGAAGTGTACATAATTGTGGTTGTGAGCTGGCCAGCAGTATATGACAGTAATTGCATTCACTCTATTCACTCGGGATAGACTTGGACCACCTACCTATCTAGATACAGCATCTATACAACACATTACCAGCAGCCAGTACCACAGGAGAATATGGAGTACACGTGAGGCATATAGCATCTATGAGGGGATGACATCAGCAGTGTATTGCCATCGACATATGCCTAGTAAAATGACTTTTACAGCCATCTGGGTTGTAGAAGTTGCAACTGCAATTGTGTGCAAACCAATTCTGAATACATTTACAGTCACAAACACACTTGTTCAAGTTAAGCACTGCTTCATTCAAACCTACTACCTATCTACACATTATAGAATAGTGTATGAAATGGAAGCCCATAGGAGAAGTCTTATATTTAACGTGTGACAGTAGAATGAATGACTTCATCATTGTGTTGCACCAGGGGTGTATGCAGAGAATATAATGTTGCCATTGTCTGTTCTTTCTTTATTGCTGCCCCCCAAATCATTTGTCATTTGGAAAATGGAAACACCCTCCTAACAAATGTTTGCATCACTTTCCGATCTAAAAACATTAAATACATATTTTCTCAATCTATGAAACTCTTCTTGGAAACATTAATTTAGACAGTTGTGGACATTTCATGGCCTAAGATGCCATGGTTTCTCCTGGCCTAAAAAAGCCATGGTTTCTTCAAGTAATGTACAGAAAATAGTAATAAGTAGACTGCAGAGTATGCTTAGTTACACCCTTGTGTTGCAAAGAAGTTGTGGTTAGAAAAGGTGGAATAAGGGATGGTGGAGTCATCTAGCAGTTTAAAACATTTATCTAGAGTATAAGTTGATTGAGCACATACTCACACAACAGTAAACACACTGACTTACACAGGCACAAACACAAGTTCCTCATATTGAGCCCGGAACCTCCTACCTATCTAGACAGCACTGTATTAATTGCATGTGCCACATTAGAAGCCTAACTTTTAGAGAAAAGAGTGCACTTTTATCAAGGTGACCTCATCAGTGTGTTACTGATTCAGTAAACATTAGATAAGGGTGCCGTCTGCACATTTAAATCCATTCTCCTCAGGAGAAGTGGATACTGCAACAACTATTATACACACAAAAAGAAGTTTCCCATGTTGGGCATCGAAACATCAACCAATCTAATTGCATAATCTAGAGAGGACTGTGTTATTCACAAGTGCCACTGAAGAAGTCTGACTCTTAAGGAGTGACAATGCACTTTTGTCAGGATGATGTCATTAGCATGTTACAGAGCGGATGATTCAGTAAAATGTGGAATAAAGGAGTTCTGAGCATATTTAAATGCATTCTCAAAATGGGAAGTGGATACAACAACAAGCATTACAAACATACACAAGCAATTCTTTCATGTTGAGCGTCAAACCTCTTACCTATCTAACAAACCTCTTACCTATCTAGTTACACAATCTATATAGCATTGTATTAGTTGTAAGCTCCACAGAACTCTAACTCTTAAAGACAAAGAGTGTGCTTTTGTCAGGATGACCTCATCAGTCTGTTGGAAAGACTAGAATTTAGTAAAAAGTGGGAGAAGGGTGCTGTGTGCACATTTAAATACATTCTCCTCTGGAGAAGTACATACAACAATAAGTCTTACACATACACGTTTCCCATGTTAAACATCAAAACTATTACCTATTTAGTTTCATAATCTAGTTACCTTATCTAGAAAGCACTGTATTAATCACAAGCACCACAGGAGAGGTCTGTCTCTTAAAGGGTGGGAGTGCACTTTTGTCGGGATGATCTCATTAGTGTTTGGCAGACTATATTTTAGTAAAATGTGGGATAATGGACCTGTGTGAACAGTTAAATGTATCCTTCTGAGGGGGAAGTGATACAGCACCAAGTATTGCACGCACTCATATGTTTCCCATGTTGGACATCGAACTTCCCATCTAATTACACAATCCATACATACAGGTTTTACATGATGTCCATAGAAACTGGCCATCAAACCTCCCACCTATCAAGTTATCTAGTTATACAGTCTGGAGATCACTGTATTAGTCACAAGTACCACAAGAGAAATCTGACTATTAAGGGGAGACAGTGCACTTTTGTCAGGATGACCTCATCAGTATGTTTCAATAAAAAGTGGGATAATTGAGCTGTGTGAAGAGTTAAATGTATTCTTCTCAGGAGAAGTGGATACATCTCCAAGCATTATACACACTTACAAAGACAAATTTCTCATTTCTACCTATCTATTTAAACAGACCAGATCACACTGTATTAGTCCAAGCTCTATAGGAAAAGACTGACTTTACCAATGTGAAATAGTACATTTGGACTTTTTGAAATCCCACTGTTTGGAACAGATGGTACTGTGCCTCACAGACTGTACAACTAATGCATATGTGTACACAGGACAATGTAACGTCAGTATGACTATCATGAGTAATTGCATACTTTTGTACAAAAATTTATATACTGTCCTTCATGTACAGTGCATTACTGTGAGGGACATTGACGCAGTTCACATTATGGGATGCCATACACAGTTGCTATTGTACATCAGCCAAACATTCCTGCAACTTCATGTTGGGATGATTGTACACTTGTATTGTCCCATACTTGCGTTATGTGCATTGACAAGACAAGCATGCAAGTCATAAAAAAATGAATGTGCATTTCCTTATTTTGCTGCTTGAGCTTAGGTGTTCAATTGCATTAATTCTGCTGCATTTGTTGTTGCTTGTTGGTAGCCTGATTAAATTGTAATGCATCTACCCTGTGCTGATTTCAAGCTGCTGAGAGAATCTGCAAAACTAAGTGCCATTTTTCAATTTATTCTGACTTATACTTCACTTGTATTTGATTAACTGTGTTGTTTTATTAACTTGCATTACATCTGCACTGTATTTTTTTTCACTGTTTTACTGTTAAAATGTTTAATTGAGCAAGAACTGCTCTATTGTTAAATCTAAGTGTGTATCTGTTATCCTGTATTAAATTGATCTAAACAGAGTTTAAATATCTTTAGCATAGTCTGGTTACAGGTTTTGCTGTATCCAGATCTCTTTGTGTGATTCCCCTATTTTCTCTGTTTTCTACTAAGCCATCTTTTGTTGAATGGGGCCTACCTGCACTTACTTGGAGTAAGTGAACTGGTTTCAACTGGTCTGGAATAGGGTGTTTAGCTAAGAGCTCGGAGACAAGGGTGGATTGGTCAAGTCCAGTGTTTCTATTTTAATTTCATTTTTGTGGCATTTAAACCCCACATTTGTATGGATTTGCACTTGTTTGAGTGTCATACACTGCTGCAGTGCTGTTTTAACCCATTGTGAGGTATCTCAGCTGCATTTTCTCCTTCCAGCACTCCTGTCTGAGGCCCTCCCTTACAGCTACTGTACTGATTTCATCCAGCCCTACTCACACCTATAGCTACTCTCCTTAGTAGTACTCACTCTACTATCCCTGATCTCTCTTTCACAGATTCTGACAACCATGGACAGACAATTTCCTATGGTTTCTTCTGCAAGTCTGGTTGATACAGACATCCTGACATAGTGTAGCAAGCGCCTCAACACAATACGTGAGAGATGCAATTATATTAAGAACCTAGAATCCTTGCTCTCTTAATCACAAGCCAGTACATCTGTCACTGAGAAGACTGTCTGCACAAATACTGCAAATATGACACCTTTAACACCACCCACACCTGTACAACACACTCCCACATATGCGGAGGTTCTCAGCAAAAAAACACCTAAACAAAAGAGGCCTTTGAGGCAAAAACATACATGCATATCATGACCCACAGCACCAAGCATCACCGACAGTACACATGCCTGTGTCTCACAGACTCTAAGGCCCAGCCACAAACCCAACATACTAGTTGTAGGAGACTGTATTGTGAGACATACAGATATGACCCTCACCAGGCTAGACAAGAAGAAAGTCAAGGTAAGTTGCTTGTCAGGTGCTAGAATCTGCCATGTCATGCACGCACTCAAGTATCTCAACAACAGGTACGTTTATGATTCCATCATAGTCCATTTTGGTGTAAATTACTTTACACGTACCTCTCTGGACTTTAGGAAAAGAGACTTGATTGGTCTCACTGAATATGTGTCCCAGGCAGGTATGCCCCTAGCCTTAAGGAGCATACTACCATTACTCAGAATGATGCCTCAATATAAACAGAAAATGACTGAATTTAACAATTGGCTTAGTTTCTGGTGTCATTCCAAAGGGATCCAGTACCTGACAGCCTGGGTGGACATGATTGGCAGACCAAGATGCTTTGCCAGAGATGGCCTTCATCTGTCCCTCCTGAGCTTCAGGCAATTGGTAAAGGCTCTTGCCTCCCCATAGTGCCTTTTTAGGCAAAGTCATGGGGACAAAATTACCAATGTGAAAACTTCTTCTAAATGAAATTTAAAGGTCATGATGCTAAATACTAGGAATCTTAACATGAAACTGCACTCATTGCAAGCATTCCTCACCCTTGATGATGCTGACATTTTTGCAGTCACCAAAACCTCGGTCAAAACTGTGGAGAGCACCCCAACCTTACCAGGTTACTCACCCTGCCATACTTTCAGACCCCAAATGGAGGACTACAAAAACAAAGGAGGTGGAGTTTCAATATTTATCAAAGACATACACACCTGCAGGCTGGCCAAACAATATGAAGCACAGGAGACACCCCAGGTGCAGTTAACTGTTGACAAAACACCTATTCAAATCATAGCTAGCTGCAGAACCCCAACCATGACTCAGGACGCCCACTCTACCTATCTGGAATTACTTGAATCCATCATGATTCAACCCTATACCTTAATCCTGGGCAATTTTAACTACCCAACCATAGAGTAGAAACCCTTTTCTAGCTCAAACACGAATGCCCAGAGATTCTTGGACCATCAATACCATTGCATTGGATCAGCTAGCCATCAACCCCATGAGAGCTGAAAATTTCCTGGACTTGGTACTAACCAACATAAGCAGCCACTGTAGCACCCCTGCAGTGTAATCCTACTTCATAAGATTCGACCATAAAGCAACCACTTTCAAAGTCACCATCTCCCCTGACACCCCCTTTGCCAGGGTCAAACAAAAAGCTTTTCCTAAGCTGACTACAACTTCCTGTGAAAAGGTAAAAGCAGCTTCATAGCCACAGTCCCTTCAGTTGAAACTAGCACTAATGTCCAAGCCTACACCAAAAAACTATATGAGCACCTAGATAGCTGCATGTACTCATCAATACCTGATAGGACCAAATCATCTTCCTCAAGGAAAAGTAAACCTGTCTTTTGGACAGCAGCAATAAACAAACTGTATAATAAAAGGGAAAAAAATGCTGTCCAGGACCAAGAAGGAGCAAGTACCAAGCTGGAAGCAATCTCTCCTTTGTCTGAACAATAAGGTCACTGGTGAAATCCTCTAAGGCTAACTTCAAGTCCAAATTGGCCACATCCATTTAGGACAACCACACGGCCTTCTTCACATACATCCACAATTCCAAAGGTAACACCCAAATCTGCTCTGAACTGGAGGTCAAGATCACCTCACACACAAATGCCATAGATATAGCCAACCTGCTGCAGACAGGTTCAGAAAACCAGGACATCCCCAGCATCTGACCTCCCTACCTTCATCACCAGGGAGCAGGTCTTTAATGCCCTCTCAAAGGCAAAAAATACAGCCTGCATGGGACCCGACAACATCTCTGGCTGCATCCTACATGAACTCAGGCATGAGTTGTCAGCACCATTAGGCACTCTATTCATCCAAAGCCAGAGCACGGGCTTTGTCCCAACCAAATGGAGGACAGCAACTAACTGTCATCCTTCTACACAAAGGTGGAGTGTACACTGACCCAGGCAATTATAGGCCCACAAGCCTAATTAGCCTGATCTGCAAAACCATGGAATACATTATGATGGACTTTAAAAACAAGAACATTGGCAATCTCCAAATGCTTGGCCCCACACAGTTTGATATTGTCAAAGGGAGATCATGGCTGTTAAACTTGGTTGACTTCTTCAAAATAGTCACTAAAGCCATGGATGAGGGGAAGATGGTGCACACTACCTACCTTGACCTAGCCAAGCCTTTGACACTATTCCGCACTTGGGCATAATAAATAAACTCTCTCAGCTAGGCATCAACCCGTATGTTACCAGAGGGCTGTAACTGGCTCACTGATAGAACCCATTCAGTCAAAATAGGGGAAGCCACCTCTAGTAGTAGACCTGTAATGAGTTGCACACCCCAAGGACTGGTCTTGGGGGCTCTACTGTTTGGGATATACTTTTCTGAGGTACAAGCCAAAACCAGCAGTCTATGGCTGACCAAATTTGCAGATGACTGCAAACTGGGTGCTGTCTTAAATTCCCCTAGTGATGTGACTATCCTCCAAGAGGGCCTTACCCAAACTAATGACTGGTGCCAGAAGCATGGCCTCAAACTGAATACCAAGAAATGCATCATTATCCCCTTTGGGGACATGGTGCCCCCACTAATTATCATATTAATAACAACATACTAAGCACACAATCAGTCATGAGGGACTTAGGCACCAGGTAGATAGCAAACTGACTTTGACCACCACATTGTTTCCATTGTATGGAAGGCTTTCTACATGGCCCATCTCATAAGTAAGGGTATTTCATCCAGGAACAAGGAGGTCATAACATTCTTGTATTCCTCCCTTATCAGACCCATTATCAAGTACCATGCCCCTTCAGCATGTACTTTGCCTAGCACATGCAGCAGTTGGAGACCAGGAAAATCCAGGGTCTCAAACATCTATCCTATACAGATAGGCTAAAATCCTGTCCCTCTCCTCAGTCTCATACAGACTGCTCAGAGGTGACCTGTGTCTGGCATGCAAGGCCATCTCAGACCCAGCCTTGATGGAGTTGCTGCATATCTGTAAGTCAAACTCAAGTCAGCAACCTGCATGCAAGGCCTCAACCTGGTCTGTGACATTAATAGAACTTGTTGGTGGGCTAGATTTGTGTCCTAAAGACTCCCCCATCTGTGAAATAGACTCCCTCTCCATGTCAAGCAGAGCACCTCACTAGCCCTCTTTAGGAGGAACCTGGACGACTGGAATGGAAACAGAAAATATACCCCTGGGATTCCACCTGTGTCCTTGATGGACAGGGGAAACAGGTGCTAACTTTGTGGGAACATGAGCAAAATTCTTAGCTAGGCTTATAAGAGCCTCCGGGCCGATAGCTTAGTATTGTCCTATGAGCCTATGAACCTATATGTAGGACAGTGCAGTGTAGAAGAGCAGTGATGGATTATGTGAGAATATGTTAAGCAAAGTTGTAACAAAGTTGTAAATGTAAACACTGTAGACCAGACAGATTAAATGACTGAATTAATTGAGTCAGCATCATTCTGAAATCAAGATCACTTGTTACCAAAAATAATTCAGACCTACAAACATTGTGCAACCTAAAGCAATAATAATTTTTCATCTTTTGTGTTTGGGGTACTCTATAAGTGCAGCACTGCCAAGCTGAATTGCACTGCTGATAGCAAAGTATAGTGCATGAGTAATCCTATATTGCAGTATTGAATACAGAATGAGAATTACCATTACTTTATGTTCTGTGATGACTTTCACACAAAGATGGTTACAAGACAGGCTTCATAACAGGTGGCAGGCACATTCATATAATGGCAGGATGATGATGTGTTAAAGAAATGTGTAGGTAACATTTACAGCCACAGAAGTCAGACAAAACATTCTGAAGCATGTTTTCATCCATCTGGATTTGAACCATTAGACCACTTTAACGAAAATCTTTATACCTGAGTATTATCTAAACACACCACATAAGTCATGCTTCTGATTGTTCACGTTTGACAGCACAGTTCAGCAATTGTTAATGTATGCATTCATCTTCATATTGCTATTGGTCACTGACGTCTGTGCATCCTGCAATCCAATATACATAGGTAAGTACAGCTGCATGATGCACAACTGAGGTATGCAGCCAAAGGCAACACATTCAGAATATATCGTCATAAGCTGTGTACTTACATTTAGCCTTATTTGCATTTCTTGCCTGGTGCTGGACATTGTGCAAATGCAGAGGTGGAAAAATAATGATACAGAAAGAAGAAGATACATCAACAGGATGGATCAAACTAGTTTATGACAAGAAATAGGATAATCATGGATCATAACGATATTTAGACAACAGGTAGATCTCAAATAGTGTATAGAAAACAACCAGTAACAGTTAAGGGCTGGATTGGAACACTCAAAAGTAGTAAAAAATAATCTATCTACATGTGATCATTATTGCATCATACCACAAAAGATTACTACTTCACACTATTTAAATTACACAACTAAGGTACAGTGACAACTTGCTAAAGCACAAGGGGTGAACAGCATAGCTCTCAACTGTCCAGATTTTTGAGAATCTCTAGATATTTGCCTCATATTTTTTTGTCTGTTCCTCATAAAATCTGTAGTTTTTTGGGCTGATCGTGGCAAATCCGTGCTGACAGAATTCACTAAATAGTGACAGGCATTTGAGTTTCAGACTTCGTATCCTTCAGAAAATTCATGATAATACAATACCTTTTATTCTTGCAACTTAAGTTTGTGACAGCAATATTTAAAGTTTGTCCCTATTTTTGGGCTTTGTCCCACCATTATTTGCCCAGATTTTTTTATGCTTTGCATGGTATGGTGAATCATAAGAGACAGAGACAGATGCAGAGAGAAATAACAACAGTATGTTTTATGGGGCATTTAGGAATATCTATATAATTTATTACTTATTAAACCATCATTAATCTGTCATGCTCTGTACAATAATGTTCTTGCTATAAAGAGAAATAAAGGGTAGGAGTGTTACACATATGAAAACATAAGCAGGATCAGGCTAGTGTACTAACTTTTTGTGTTGTAGAGCCAATGTTTTAGCAAATTATGTCTTGCTGCACTCTTCAAATGTTATGTTAATGAAATGTTGCTATATGGAGAGCAATACAGATGTTTGAGGTTAAATGCATGAAAGTAATATGAAATGTCAATAATTAATACATTGACCTCCAGCTGTAATCAAACCCATAACACTATGCTAAAGCATCAGTGTAGAAACAATGGTTTTCTCATCAAGCCACATAGGAACTCCAACTTCATTACATCCAGCAACCTAAGAGCTGTTACATTAACTGTGTCACAGTACTGCCTTTAGCCTACCTTAACTCTGTTTCCCATAATGCAGTGGATTTAAGCACATTGGTGTGGACATAACTGGACCACTGCAGATTAAACTGAAATCACCAGCTTTTGCAATAAGAAGTTAAAACAATGTTCACTCTCACTCAACATTGATGTACTATGTCAACATCTGTACAAATGCAGAGGACATGAAGTGAAGCCTTTTCCATGGGCCATTTCTGGCCATGTGTGTTGTGTGTGAATCTATTTTTGACCAGATTACATGTGTGAAAAAGGGGAGTATATGACAGTGATGAAAATGTGGGTGGCAAACAGAGGGTAGGACACAGGGGAAAGAATATGGGAATATGCAGGGGGTGGTGGGAGAGCAAAACAGCTATCCACTTCTTCAAAACATAAATGTACAACTGTACAATAATTTCCTGGCATTGGAAAGTCACCATACCAGTGATGCCATGACAGCAAAGGAATAATGTTGTATGGCCACCTGAACCAAATCAAGTGTGTCAAGATGACACATAAGTGAAGTGAAAATCAAAGTATGGGATTTTTTTGTTTGTTTTTTTTTTTTTTGGTGGGACAGGTGCTCATTTTTTTATTATTATTTGTGGAGAGAGAGGAGTGCTGGAAATGGTGCTTAGGAATGAGAGGGTCAGGTAGATAGGTGGGGTAGGTTAAGAAGCATGCTCAGACATACAGGATATACAAGACAGAATAGGAAGGTGATGGACACAAATAACTGAAGAACACCATGATTCTGCATAGGTCAGAGAAAACAGAAGTGCACCCATGGCCAGCATGAGAACACTGAGAATCCAGTCATCATCCTCAAAACTCTGATCACTGTCTCTCCTGCAGCAGCTTCCTGGGTCAATGCTGGATGTGGCATCATCTTTGCAATGCATTGCAAGACCTTCTCAGTCCTGCCAATATGTTCACCAAGCCCTTTCTCCATGATATCTTACAACAACCCTGTCAGCTCTTGCCAGGTGACAAAATCGCCATCACCACTGTACTGCATCGGGAGGTTACCATTGCACCAGCAGCCAGGGCAGAGTTACCTGACACTATTGGAACAGGTAGGGCTGGAGTTGTTGAGGTAGCACTGACAGGTTGTGAACTCAAAGTGCTGGCTGTCTCTGCTGCCACCTATGGAGGTATAGTCGGCTGAGACTCGGTGGTCAGTCTACCTCTCTGTGCTGCGGATCATTCATTTTTCAGCAGAAAGGTATGTAGACTGCAGATTTTTAATAAATTATAACTCCCACCCCTAAAAAGAAAGAGAGACATAAGGATAGAGGGAGAATAAAAAAGAGAAATTCTCTATATATGTCATCTGAAACTAATGTAGTTTTCAATAAACTTTGTCTGGCAATGCATCAACAATTATGGCAATTTACTGTTGTATACCTTTGCCACATCCATATATGGTGGAAAGGTATTCAAGTGTCATAAAATAAACACATTTGCCTGCTATGATATAGCAAAGAGCAGTCTTTAATTCACTATGATGTATAGGCAATAGACATTCGAATGTTATAACTGCAGTTACCAAAAATGGATTGTTCCTGGCATATTTATTGCTGTTAATATTTTATGAATACTTATCAAGTAATAACAACTAATTGCAGTTTCTGGGTATTGAACCCACACACATTTAATCTGGAGTTCTCATTGCCTAATGCAAGCAACAAGAGTTACTGGGGAAGGCATACATGCATGAGATCAAGGTTCAGGCTTGTCTTGATCAAGATACAACAGACTGAGGGAATTAAATAAGATTTCTGACTTGAATTTGGACCTAAGTCATGCTTACCATATGCCTCTCTCAGGCAAGTTACTCTCTAATGGTGCAACTCACAGTTCACAGCTATTTCCTCTGTAGTTGAACATTCCAAAAAGAAAATAAATATATATTAAAGCATAATGGGTCAATGTGTTGGCTAACAAGTTCATTAATGCCATATCATTGGCAGGTTACGTACAGGTCAATATACTTAGACAACTGAGGGGTGTTCACAGTCCTAAATTCAGCCTCCCATAAGTTTAAGATGTTCTGTTTGACCTTCTTAAGGTCACTATAGTGATGATGACATTGTTCCCCACGTATATCGAATGTCAGTTGCACTTCAGACAGCCTTGGCTAAGCTATTCCACACCTCAACCTGAGACCTGGTATAGTCTCCTTGCAACAGGCTACAGTGGTAGTACTTCACAAGGAGTTCCATAAATATCCTAGACTCCTCAATACCCCATCTTTGTGCTCTGAATTTAGCACAATTCTCTCTCTCACTAGCTATGTTTGCAAAAGTAAAGCTAATAAAATCTGTCTGAATTAGGCCCAGATTGAGATATCATGTGCAACCGGCTTTGCACAAAGACACACAGCCTTGCCAGTTGCATTTGTGCAAATGAAAGCAGATGGATTCCTTGTCAGACACATTGACCAATAATGGTGTAACATATGGCACTGAACTTTGTCATGTCTAAAATTCAACTTAGTGACACAGGTTCCAATGTTCAACAATTGAATGCTTAATGGCATGGCTTTTAAATCTTGAATTTTGGAATGAGAACAAGGATGAATTAGGACATATTGTAATGCTGGGGCTTACACAATATTAAAATATTATTTTACCAGCTGGGAACTGAACCCATGGGAATAAAGCATGCATACATTGAAACATAGTTTATTAACTGCTGCTGCAACAGATTAATTACTTTCAAAGCATGGAAATTAGGCATATATTCATTTCAAAATTAATGGAGATGCACTTCAGATAGGCCTGTATCTGTGTGGTATTAATTAGTTCTGGCAAGGCATTTGTATGTAAACATCATTGGGTGGAATTCAATAAAGCCTACATGGAGCGATTCTCCATGTAGGCATACTGTTACACCCCCAGCATGGAACATGGCTGCCGAATGCTCCAGGAAACAGGGCGGAGGGGCATGCACGAGTGTGCGGACCTGGAGGTGTCTGTGGAATGCAAATCACCTTATAAGCTGGTAAAAAAACAAGCAAATGAGGTTGATTTACAATACAGCAAGCAGAAAGGCACCCCTGTAGGTGCTGTGTTGGTATAGGGAATGTATGCTGATAGAAACCATGTACCGAACTACAAATTTTAAACAGGGGCTGTAAAAGCATAAATAAAGGGTGGATATGGTACCATAGGCATGCAAATGGCCAAAACTATGGCCAGTGAATACAGAAAGCAATGCTAATCATTAAAAAATAATATTATTTTATGCATATATTACATTTGCGTGGCACTCAGTGATGCACAGACATGCCATTATGGGAAAAAAAAATTAAAAAGTGCAAAAATGTGCAAAGCAGACATTTGCAAATATATTGCATTATGGTGCCTAGCATGCAGAGTATTACAATGACAGGTGTCAGTGTTGCTATGGAGGCAGGCTCTAGAATAGTGAAGTATCCAGGGTATACAGAATTAGCTGTATGTAAATGAGCTGGGGTTACTGAATAGTAAAAAGGGCTACAGTGTCCGCAGATACAACTTGTTGTAGGGCTAGAACCATGTAGGTAGTGGTAGGACAGGTAGCTAAACATCAAAAGGGTGTGTGTCACACTATGTTAAAGTGGAATGGAGCTTAGTTACACCTGTTTGTGCTCAGCAAAGCACAACTAAGCAGGGGTGTGAGTGTCTGATTCTGCTGAGCGTGTTTTAGCTAGTTTAAGAAAAGCTGAGCATGCTCATGGTTGCAGGACTGTCAAAACTGCTGAGTACTGTTTACACTAGCTCTGTGGGTTTGCACAGCATGTCCCAGTGCTTAGCAGTGAAAGAAGTAGAAAAAAAAATAAAAAAATAGCCTGGGAAAGCCAATCAGGTAGAAATGACTAATAAGCCTTGTTCAACATACACTGGCCCATTCAAACCCCCAATGATATACCTATCAGGTGGAATGCAGCATAAAGAGCCAATTGCACAGTCTGCAACTGAAGCACACCACTATAAACTATGCATACACCCTACAATCTGATTTTCCCACATACTTTGCACCATTGGAGTACACACACAGGAATTTTAACTGACAAAATGTGCACACATGATCACATTATGTGCCATGCTACACAATATGATCCTGCAGAAGCAGCAGCAGGAACATCACAAGAAAGGGACACAGTGCATAGGTCACCACAGCCACAGGGGGACTCAGAGGAGGACTCCCCCAGAGCCTATCCCTGTAGGCAGACGTAGGTGTACCCAGTATGCCCTGGCCTTGGCAAAGAGGTAACACATATTACAGGCATTGACAACATAGGGTCCTAGGGACTGACACCTCACTCCAACTCATATACACAGTAAAAAGGATGCCAGTCACATCACATAACCTGTACATTACCATGTATTGGCTGTGTACTGCATGCATCAGACATAGACAACCCTGAAGCACTGTCATCTCAACTGCTGCAGGCACAAGGTAAGTCATTCTTCTTTACAACAAAATAATGGGGTAGTAGACTGTGGTAGCATATATATGGACCTGCAGGATGTATGCAATGGAATAGAGTGAGTTACCAAGATAGCTACAGACAACTGACAGCTGTGTGAGACAACAGAAATTCTCTGTCCAATACTGGCTGACCCATAATATGCAGTAGGTCCCAAGCCAGCAAAACCCAGTGCACTATGCAAGGGAATGACATACAGCAGGGTCACAGGACAGATGTTTGACTGTCAAAGCTAGAGCGACCTACCCCCAACACACGTGTCTCCATACAACTGCAGTCACAGTATGTTTGCAAGGTAATAGCAGCAGACCACACAATCCCTGGGCTGTCTCAATCAACCTGGTGACATGTACCATTTCCCCAATATGCAGTGTTCAAAGTGCTATGTTTGTCTGTGGTTGATCGTGCCCAGAAGTAAACTGCCCTGTGTGGTGGCTTAGCGGTTAAGTACATTATAATGGTTGATGGCATACATAGTTCAAGACTGGCTGCACCTACTATTTTGCATTTGAGCTACACCTATGGTAGGAGTTCTACAGACTGTTCATATGTCAGTATTTGTTACAGCAAGAAAGCTGGACAAAGACAGAGACAATGGAGGGACAGGGGTCCACAGATATGGACAGCACACAGCCCTGAATAACTTAGATGGTGCTTAGTAGAACAGCATGTTGTAACAAGTCAGTGTAGCACCAGGCTATAAAGGCTGTCATGTAACTGTGTCAGTACTTACAACAAATCAGTGGGCATCATCCATACCTCACAAATGTACAGCGTTTAGCAGAATGTCCACATTTATGGCTCATATATCTACTCTATTTGTCATAACATTGCAGTTTTCTAGCAAACTATTGGCAAAAATTAAAGTTTGCTGTAAGACACTAAAGACAGACAGTAGAGATGCAGACTTCATACTCATTGGAAAATGCATGCAAATACAAAACAATTTTACCAACTGTCTAAATTGTTAAGGGAAATATTAAAATCTTGACCCTATGTGTGGGCCTATGTCCCACTGTTATATATGGGCCTGTCCAGATTAATGGCTGTAAGAGTTTGAAAGGTATGGGCAACATATAGCCTTATAATAACAGTACAACATAAACCATCTGAAGACCAGGGCAGACGTATGGGGCACAATGCTGGACAACCTGCAAAACAGGTACAGTCAGAGGTGTGAAGTCCATAACCCTGTGTGGGGTGTTACATCTCTTACCCCAGTCACAGCATACCTACAACTACATAGAGCAGGAAGTGTGGACAAAGACAGGAACTGGAGCAGGGGAGGACAAAGGCCCACATATAAGGTGAAGGAGGAACTACTGGCCAGACAAATGTAGAAAGTGCAGAGCAGAACAGTTTGTGCAGTAGCATGGGTTCCCTGCAGTGTATAGAGTCCGTAACCCAAATGTTTGTCAGTGGTTCCTTACATCAATCTATAATGATCTGCCACTGACATACCAATATATCACAGTGCTAGGTAAAATATCCAGACATATTATGCAAAACACTATTCAATCCAATACACTTTGT
>NC_056743.1:633489016-633661516 GCF_019279795.1 Protopterus annectens | reverse complement strand
ATGCTTTGCCAGAGACGGCCTGCATCTGTCACCCCTGGGATTCTGGGTACTGGCTAAGAGTCTTGCCACCCCTATAGTGCCTTTTTAGGCAATGTTCTAAAGACCAAAATTCCACCATAACAGCCACAAACAAATGTAATCTGAGGGTCATGTTGCTCAATGCTAGAAGTCTAAATCTCAAGATGCACTTGCTCGAAGCTCTCCTCAAAATGGAGAATGTCAACATCTGTGCTGTAATGGAGACCTGGTTTAAAGAATCAGAAAGCAACCCCGTGGTCCCAGGCTATAACTCATTCCATATATTTCGGCCCCAGAATGCCTCCGGAAGCTCCAAAGGCGGTGGTGTCTCTATATTCTTAAAGGATACACACACCTTTAGACTGGTAGCCCAGCATAATGCATCAGAGATACTTCAGGTACAGCTAACACTGGGTAAGATGGCGATACAAGTCATAGCCTGCTACAGAACCCCAAACATGTCCCTAGACTCACACACCAACTTCTTAAGCACCCTGGAATCTATCAAAGTCCATCCTAATACTCTCATACTGGGTGACTTCAACTACCCTTCCATCAACTGGGAAAACTATTCAAGTACCAATGTACAGGCCCAATGCTTTTTGGAATTTTTCAGTTCCAATGCCCTGGACCAGCTCATTCTCTCCCCCACTAGAGGAAGCGACATCCTCAACCTGGTTATCACCAACATGAGAGACCATTGCTCCACACCTATAGCCAGTTCCTCCCTGGTTAAATCTGACCACAAACTGATCACCATGGAAATCTCCACCTCACCTACATCCCCAGCTAATGTGACCACCCAGACACACTTCTCTAAAGCCAACTTTGGGCTCCTAAAAGCACCCATGCCAATGGAAAATAGTTGCATGACTGCCGAATCATACATCAATGCACTGTACAAGCATGTACACAAATGCATGGACCTTGTCATACCAAATAGAACTAAGATGATCTCCAACAAAAAAGGAAGCCAATATAGTGGTCCACAGCCATCAGTAAACTCTACAACAGAAGGAAGAAACTGTTGCATAAAAAATGAAGTCACAAGAATGGAAAACCTCCCTTATCAGTCTCAACAAAAAGCTGAGATCCCTTATCAAATCCTCTAAAGCCAGCTATGAAGGCAGAATTGCAACTGACACCAAAAACAACCACAAATCCTTCTATAGCTATACCAAAAACCTCAAAGGCAATACCCAGATTTGCTCTGAGTTATTGCACAATAGCACCTCCTATACTGAGCCAACAGATATAGCCAACATACTGGCTGACAGACTCAGTGCCAACTTTACCCGTCTCCCCCTCAAGGGCCCTATCACAATACCAGATGAAATCCTGGTACCCCCCATTTCTGCAGCACAGGTAAAAGCTGCATTGTCCAAAGCCAAGAATACAGTGTCCATGGGACCTGATAATATCCCTGGCTGCATCCTACATGAGCTACAAAATGAACTGGCGCACCTATGTGCCCTGTTCAATCACAGCCTCACCTAAGGCTATGATCGTAATGAATTGTGCACTGCTACAATCTTCCTGCTCCATAAATGGGGAGCAACTACAGACCATGGGAACTATCAGCCCTTTAGCCTGACAAGCCTGGTATGCAAAGCTATGGAGCGCATCATCATGGACCTGCTTAACCAAGATATAGCAATCTTCAAACTCTTGACCCCACACAGTTTGGCTTTGTCAAGGGGGGATCCTGCCTGCTGAACTGGTTGACTTCTCTGAGGCAGTCACCAAGGCTTTGGATGAGGGTAAGGCAGTGCATGCAGCCTACCTTGACCTGGCCAAGGCCTGTGATAACATTCCTCACTCAGGTATGATTGATAAACTCACCAAACTAGGAATCAATCCTTACATCACTAGGTGGGTTCCAAACTGGCTCACAGACAGGACCCACAGAGTGAAAGTTGCAGATTCTAAGTCAGACTACCGATCAGTCACGATTAGATTCCCACAGGAGTCAGTCCTGGGTCCTCTCCTGTTTGGCATCTACTTCTCAGAAGTCCAGGCCAACATAAAAGGACTCTGGCTGACCAAGTTCACTGATGACTGCAAGCTAGGAGTCATTATTAACTCCCCAAGTGATGCAGACATCCTACAAAAGGGCCTTTCTGAGATCAAGTGACTGGTGTCAGAATCATGGCCTGAAACTTAAAGCCATAAAATGTGTTATCATCCACTTTGGAAAAAACTCAGTTCCCATGAATTACCATGTTGATGGGAGCCCACTGAACACTGAATGGGCCATAAAAGATCTGGGCTAGGTCGATAGCCACCTCACCTTCGACCACCACATTGCCACTGTGGTCAGAATGTCCTTCTACATGCACATTTTATAACAAAAGGTTTTGCATCCAGGAGGAAAGAGGTCATCACCCCTCCCTACTCATCCCTCATTAGACCAATCATCAAATATAATGCCCTGTTTGGCATGTACCTAAAAAGACACCTACAACAGATGGAGTGGCCACAAACGTCCCTCACAAAAAGAATCCTAGGCCTTAAAAACATGTCCTACATGGACAGACTCAAAAAACTTCAACTGTTCTCAGTCTCTTTTTGTCTACTTAGAGGGGATCTCTGCTTGACTTACAAAGCCATGACTGACCCAGCCCTACTTGAAATGCTAAACCTAAAGAAATCTCAATCCCCCCACACCACATGCTCCAGAGATCACAACCTCATTACCACAATTAACAGAACATGCTGGAGGGTCAGGTTCATCTCCCAAAGAATGCCCATACAGTGGAATAATCTCCCCATTCATGTCAAGCAGAGCACCTCACTGGCCCTCTTCAAGATAAATCTTGATGAGTGGATGGGTAACAGAAAGTTCACTTCAGGGATCATTCCAGTTGCACTACTGGATATGGGCACTGTGAACTAACATCAGGTGGCACAGTGCCTGGGCAATTTATTTGGGGGGCTAGGCTTGTAAAGGGTGCAGGGCCATTAGCCTAGTACACACCTATGAACTTATCAACCTATGCGTGTGAAATATATATACATGTTGAGGCCCTGTGAGTAGATGCTGCCCCTAAATAACCCACATGTATCTAGGGATGAATGCTAACTACCACCACCCACATTTGTAGGTACTGACTAAGGCTGTGTCATTTTACGTTGCGTGCTGTCTGTCATTGGCTCTCTAAATGATGTTAATACACTGCAACAGGATGTTACATCAGGTACAGACTGGTGCCAAGGTCCTGGCTTCAAGCTAATTGCAAAAAATAGTACCATCATACCATATGGCAAGGACATGGCCTCACTGTTTGCCACATCACTGGCAACCCCATGAACACACAACCTGTGTTGAGAGACCTGGGTACTCAGTTTGATAACAATGTGTCATTCAACCATCATGTAGTGGCTGTGGCAGAAAGGCCTTGTACGTGGTTCAACTCACAGGTAAAGGTAGTGCATCAAGAAAAAAGGTGGACATTACCTCTGTATAGTTCTCAGTCAGTAGAACAATAATTTAGTACAATCGCCCATCTGATACGTACCTATCCAGACATCTACACCAAAAGGAAAGGCCATGGTAATACCCACAAAGGTAATCCATGGCCTCCAACACCTGTCCTATGCAGACAGCCTGTAATCAGTAGTGTCCCACTCAGTATCACACAGGTTGGCCAGAGGTGGGCTGTGGCATGCCTACAAGGCAATGTTGGACACTGCCCTTCCATAGCTGCCCCAAGTATGTGAGTCAAATCCCTCACATATTACCAGAACAACAGGCCTGAATCTGATATGTGACATCAACAACACCTGCTGTAGAAACAGGTTTGTCTCCCAGAGGCTGCCCTGTGTCAGGAATGCACTTCCCATACATGTCAAACAGAGTACCATGCAGACCCTCATCATATGTAAACGTGATGAGTGGAGGGGGATACCACAAATCTATCCCAGTGGTCTTACCTGTGTCCCTCAAGGACAGGGGCAACAGGTGCTGACTGATGATTATGTTGGGGATAAACTAATGGCTAGGCTTGTAAGGGCCTCAGGCCCAATAGGCTAGTAACCTTGTATGATCCTGGGTATACCAGTTATGGCCCTGTGTGCTGTGATGGACTGTGCTGTTATGTGTCCACTCCCATCACTGTCATCTACTGTGGTGTGTCCCCTATGGACAACATACCAGTACCATGTGATACAGCCACCATCTGACAAATAGGTGAGTGGTACCACAGGTGTATGGGGACAGTCCAGCAACATCTGTTAAACACAATTACAGACAACACTGCAAACGTGTTGTAGGGTATCCTCCTTGTGTGTCTCAAACATCCGCAGTACACAGATGTTTTTAGAATGTGTACAGGTGCCTGATATATACGGACCCTCTGCTAGACAAATGTGGATGTCTGGAAAATAGTTGGACAATATGTAATGGCTGTTTCCAGACTGTTGGGAATCTGGCTGTTACAGGCCAGACACCTCAGAAAACAGTTATGGTAGTTTAATATCTGGTACTGTATTCATTCCCTCATGTTGCATTCTCATTATGTACACTCAGTTGCTCAGATTGAGCCTGTGTCCCCCCACTAGTACTGGCTATAACCTGCTGTACTACTGTAGGGGGTCAACAGGTATGATAGCCATAGGTCTCAGGTGATAATATACAGGTTTTAAATACACAGAGACCTAGCCATAGTATGTCAGGAACAGTCACAGACACCTAGGCAATGTTTGAACTATGCCTATGTGACATTCACAGAGTGAGAGGAGCAGACTGACAGTACATCATGTGATATGGCAGCTGTACCCATCACTACTGGCTGTCACTCTTGTCTAATACACAATCCAGTTGCATTCGTACATGAGCCGACCATTGTTGGATGGACTCAGGGGCCAGAGCTGTGATCTATGTCACAGCAGGCAGAGCCAAAAGAGGAGCCTGGATCTGCTGGATAGTTGACTAATAGCAACATGTAATTCCAAGATACTTACCACAGACCTCTATTGTTGTAAACCCTATTTCCCATGTCTGCATCCCCCAACTGCATCCAATTACATGGGGAATACTATTACATACCTGGTATAGTGCTGTATGCCTTTATGTGCAGAACTCCTGTGGTAGAATTCTAGGATAGCACAGTCTATCATCATAGAGAAAGTCACAGACCTGTGTACCATAGGCAGCAGCTTGCCTTTTGTAGGCAATGCTGAAGAACAGCTGATTGCCTGTGCACCAGTCTGTGGCTCAGACTTGCTAATTGCACTCAGAACAGCTGGGTTGCATTTGCATTAGCCAAAGTCATGGCAACACAATGCTGTGTTTGAGGCCTTCATGTAGGCCTCAACCCTTTTCCTAGCTTGTGAGGATATTTTCAAGGTGTGGGGACTACAGCATCACAGAGGGTAGGTTGAAATATTGTCCATGGTTTGGATTTAGGTAAAACACTTTCTTACAATGTGAAGGACAACAACAAGAAAAAGAAAAGACAAACTATTAAAAACTTCTGTTGTCCACCATGGCAGTAAAACTTGATAATAAAATCAAAACTTTAATAAAAAAGAATATAACATAAAACAAGCAGTCCTCAGTCTTCAGATAAGTGCTTTCGGCAAATATGCCTTCCTCAGATCATAAAAAAGGACTGTTCAGCTTTTGTATTTATAAGGCATCACAGCCATTCATCTATGACACGCCCTTGTTGCAAACCAAAAGGAGGCCAGCTAGCAAAGAGATATAATTTCCTTCATTATAGTTAAAGGCCCAGTATTTCTTTTTACTATGAGATTATATATGAGAAAACTAGTAGCTATGTATGTGAATACATTATACAGATGAAGCAACATTCAATTAAGCTTGCTGATCGTATTCCTTCTATTCCTAAGCGCAGGTTTTAATGGCACAATGGTATTCAAGCCTGGTAATCTGTTCGCTCTTAAATTAATTATCCAGCATGTTTCCCTTAACTCTGTGTGATTATGAACATCGCCTCCTCCTGTGGTCTGACAGACTGCCTCTATAGCCTTAAATACAAAATGATGTGAAGGAAACTGTACTACTGGTTTGGATTTATGTGGTATGTCCACAGTTTTGCATGCTATGTTTGGCCATTGTGAACACACTTTCTGATTATGTGGCAGTTTACTGTTTAACAATGTGGATTGAGGTCAGTAAGGAGGCAGACAGATGTGAGTGTCATATGTCATTTGCATCAGAATATGCATGCTGCTGCAGTAGCTGCTGGTCCATCAGCTGTGTATGTTTGTAGAGGAAGACTTTGACACATGTCCGTCTCACTTGACCGTCCCCCCACAACTTTATGTATGGGTATTGTGTGGATTCCCTGTTCTAGGTGTTTGGGAGGTATGGTAGGTCTGTAACAGGTAGCAGAACATACTGATGCATATGTCGCAGGCTGCAGCTGCTGCATTCTGCCCAAGAGCCATACTGGGAATTACAAAAACACATTGTAGGACAGCAAGCTGTATATGTGAGTGAGGGAGAAGTGTCAGCTCTGTTGTCACAGTGTAGCCAGGGTGAGGGTACCCATAACAGTCCAGATGAGGCATGTTCTCTGGGACATATGTTATGTAATAGTGCCATCCAGAGAGTGGTAGGCAACATTTAGGACACCTATACCTATTTATGAAGTGTGTCACAACCTACAAGCCTTTGAGGTGTTAATATGGGTGGCAGTGACTGCAGTAGCAGAGAACATTTCTGCCTAAAATTGCATAGCTTAGTCATTTAATTGTTCCGACTACCATGTACTTGACATGCAACAGACTGGAATGGAAGCCAGGACTGTGGGTGGAAAAATGTTAACCATGCTAGGAATGTAACAGATAGAGCTACAGAGTCAATACTATAGCAGATGTATTTGCAAGAGACATATGTGCATGCATACAGTCTGTTACACAGGATCGGCACGAACATGTTCATTCAAATGTATATGATGGGTGACACTGAACTGTGTGTCATGATTTCATACTCTCAATGTGTACTGACCTGCCAGTATGTCAGCACACAGCATAGGTTGTGTGACAAGTGTGCCAAATGTAGGTGGCACAACAGTGGCCATTCTGCAGCAGTCTGCAGTTGTCAGGCCCACTTGATATCCTAGGCCTCACGTACATCCATCAACATTTATTTGTCTGTGTACTGATTTGGTGTCTGTATCACTTTCTCACATACATTGTCATTTGTCCCATTATCTGTAAAAGAAGTGGGTCACTGGAAATAAGGATATGTTTATGGAAACGTGCTATTCCTCAGAGCTGAGTGGCCTTGTGGCCTACTGCATTGAACTGTAGTTGACTGGGTACTGGGTTTGAAACTTGGCAGGTTGTATACATTTCTGCTGTGCATCACTGATAATCAGGATAAATTTATAGAAACACCTGCCAGCCTTCAAAGCCGAGTAGCCTAGTAGTAGTGGGCCAATGTACTATGCCATAGTTGGCAGGGTCCTGGGTTTGAGACTTGCCAGGGAGATAATTTTGTTGATGTGCAGAACAGTGTCAGACAGACAGAAGGTGACTAAAGCAGTTTTAACCAGCTTTAAGTGGGTTTGCACAGGTTTGCGGGCCTAGCCGCAATGCAAAGTGGCACTTAGCCCCAACTAAACCCATGCTATTACCAAAACAAGAAAAGAAAAAAGGGTGATAGGAAAGTGCTGAAATGGGGGCAAGCAGTGGGAAAAACAATATGAAAGACAGGTAGGGATGTGCAGTTTGAGTGTAGGAAAGGACCATAGCTCTCCATTTCTTGCAGAGCAACAGCTGTGCATGTTGTGGACAATTAGGAATTTGGAGCCTCACATCCCAGAGGGAGGGTTGTGGGTGACATAACTTTGTTGATTAATTGCTGTGGTGATTGATTGATGGCAGTGTAGGTGTGGGCAAAATGGAGAGCTATGTATGGGGTGATTTTTTTTGCAAGACAGATGCCTATTTTTTTAAGGAGAGAGTGGGATGTTGGGGAAGGGATATAGGTACGTGTGGGGAGATAAGTTGGTTAGGAGAGGTAGCATTTGCAAACAGACAAGACAGACAAGACAGCAGACAGGGGTGGTATATGACACATTCAGGGGGTAAACACCTTGGACAGGGAGGGTGTTGTGGAATCAGAGGACCAAGTGCCCCCAGATGGTAGCAGTGGGACTGAGCTCCCCACCCATGGGTGGTCATCACTGCTCATTCACAGCCCTAAAGGTGGCTGTGCTGAGGTTTGAGCACTGGGGCCAGCCTGCCTCTCCAGGTGTGCCAGTCTGCCCTCAATCTGGCATGGTTAATTGCCCATATCACACTGGAGAATCCTGTGCACCATCCCTGGGATCTGTTTCCAGGTGACCACACCCAGTGGGGGAACGGGCCCCACCCCCTGAGGCAGTTCCAACCATGGGTAGTGCAGGACCAGAGGAGGGGTCAGCTCCAGGTTGGGTCTCAGACATGATGGGACCTGATGCACCAGTCAGATGAGGTGGGGTAGATGGGTCTGCAGGTACCAGCCTACCCACTCATGCTATGTTGTTGAGGTTTTTTCAAAGTGTACAGGTTAGTCATGCACAGAACATTTAAACGTTAGTTATAACAACATGCATCGGTGTTCCAAATAACCCACAACAATAAAATTGCATAGCATACAGAACACAACAATAAATGGGATAACAGTCAGTATTGTAACAGCATGCTAGTAACAGTTATAGCAAAATGCCAACAACATTTGTATTTCAACAAGGTATGTTAGTATGCAACCAATGTAAAATGTAACAGTAGTAAAACACAAGGCCCAAAATAAGGTTTTGAGAACAAAATATGTGAAATAGAAATCATACCCATAGTACAACAATAATAATATTTATGATGCAGATAAGGGGTGGGGGGGTAGAGACATTCCATTAACAACAGTATAGGCTTATATTTATTCCAACAGTACTGTTCTGTACTCTACAGGTCTGCCCTCACTTTTCTGTCTACAAATGCTCTATATCTTCTGTAGCATGTACATACCTCTCAAGCTATCTGCATGGGACAGTATGGGCCAAGCTGTAACACCTACAGGTACAAACCTACAGGGGACTATTACATGTCAGTAGAGCATGTATGACTGCCAAAGTGTATTGTGCACTGATGTTGTGTGACTGTGCTACTGACATACTTTGACTGGATGTTAAATCTGTGTCCATGGGTTTTGGCAACAGTGATCACTATTCATGACAGTGTGATACTTGAGAGACATGTATCCTGCATAGTACAACAGTTTATTCATATCCTGCCATCCTTGGCAGGCATGGGGTTAGATTATCAGCAGACATTCACAGACACACCAGGCATACAGCCGTAACAACAATAAACAGTTTTATCTGTTTTATTAACCTGGAACAGTAGTGTACTTGTGAACATTTAATTTAATGATGTCTTATCACCTTGCTGAGCAATGCTGTTTACACAATAGCACATCTGGACACACAAATTAGTATACCATTGGAACAGCTACTACAGACAATTTATTTACCTGTAATTCTTGTGGGGAGAACATCTGTTAACAATATGCAATTGTTTTTATACATATTCAGTAGTACTTGTCTGTTTCTATAAATATATAGTAGTACTTGTCCCTGGATTCAAACCCTGGTCTGTGTATGGAAAAATGAACAGCATACCTATCATTTAGCAAACTGAGCTACTGAGCCAATGCTTTGTGTTGACTGACTGATATATGCCTAGAGCTCACCTGTTAACAAATTCTGCTTGCTTATGTAGGTAGAGTGTCACACAAGACTGTAGTGACACTTGAACACACATGGATGAGATGCATGCATGACAGAGATAGTAGATGAACTCTATATAACTACTTGGAATGCAGGTGTACACATTTAACCCCTAGTTGGTGGGAATATGTGTGATGAGTACAGACCATATTGGGGTGCTGGGTTGGCTACCTGACCCATATACAGTTGCAGGTGGTATATTTTTAGTCTACAGCTATTACAGTTTCATACTTGCCTGCATCAGCATACTTACATTCAGGAACGCATATAGCTGAAATGCAAAGGTTAACACAAGACAATCCTGAGGGGAACACACTATAATACCCTACACATTACTATTCAAGGTTCAGATCTTGCAGTGCATAACAAATATAATGCAGTATATCTTGTAGTACAGCTCCACATCTACAATTTAGCAAAACAGTTCTTTATTGGCCAACCTTCAGTCACTTCATGGTATTATACCCGTGTTTACTTCACAGCAGTTGTAATAATCAATTTCTTGACCAACAGCCCAAAATACACACATTTGGCACAACAAACATTTATTGAAGGTGACATGAACCAGTTTACAGTCTTTTTATTGTTGAACATTTTACATAATGCAGGCAATGCAAGACAGCTGTTATTCCACAATGTATGCATTATTAACTTTATTTCCTTAAGAATTCTGTCTGCAGGTGTACTTTATTTCCTGAAAATATGAATGCAGATGATTTATTCCCTTCACAATTATGAATCCAGTTGTACTTTATTACCAGAACATCATTATTAATACAGTATATACACTTGTTATTCCTTAACATTATTAATGCAGTAGTAAATTGCTTTCCTTAACATTATCAGGTTTCATGCTTTCATGTATATTGAACTGTACCTGGCATTACTCACTTATATCAGTCCAAGCATATGACCACATTCATTGCAGTACACTCAAAACAGAATATATCTACTGGCAATTACTACTGTATGCTTTCTTAATTATATTACTATATAGTGCAAGATACAGCTGTACTCAGCACACTCTCGGTGCAACCTGACCAGGCACCCTGCATGGGCCTCCACATTGCGAGCTTTCTCCTCTGCAGCTGTGGGGAGAGAAACACGCCATTATGTGCACCTTTCTATCAGATATTCATACTAGACTTTGGTAAATCAATACTTCCTTTACTTGTAAACTTGTGGGGCATTGTCATCCGAGCATCTTAGATCCACTGGGCAAGAGTTCTCCTTTCCTATGCTACAGTCATAGTGGTGATGCACTTGCGCACCAGTGAAGGGGATGCCAGTTGCAGTGATGAGGATGCATGCCAGCTGCCAGCTGGTTCCAGGCCTCAGATTTGTATTCGGACACCTGGTACTGGCCCTGCATCAGACGGTTGTCATGGTCTTTTACCAGGAGCCCAACCATGACCCTGGATTCCAACATGCCCCACCGCAGCACCCAGATATGAGCACCCTCCCCAACTCCTGCCACTGCTCCTGCACGGATCAAACTCCAACAGGTTCTGGCTGTATTCCCACCTGTTCAGCTTAAATAAGGGTGTTTTCCCACCCTTTGCCACCATTGGACCATTTTTAAAAATGCTAAGTGAAGCTTAGCACTGCGCAAACCTGCTAACCTTAGCTGAACAGCTCTTAAAATGGCAAATGCTTAGCAATGCCCAAACAAGCTAAGCAAAGCTGTGCATTGCTAAGTTCTGCTAAAACGGGTACTGTTTAAGCATTGCTTGGCTTAGCTTAGCAATGCTTAGCAGAGCTTAGCTACAGGCAAACCAGATTTTTTTAATTAAATAAAAAGCATTGAAAGTCATTGTTTATTTATGATACTTTATTATTATGTGTATCCATTTTAATTTATATCTCATAACCTTATGCATTTAAGTACATTATCTTGGAGTGTGCTTTAATGTATTGGACACTTGTATATAACTTGGGCTTTTATCTTTGGGTCTCCACTGAAAATGGGCTTCTGGTCCAGCTGAACTAACCTGGTTAACAAATGTCAATGTATACGTAATAAAAAATATATTTTTTTACATTTTACCATCACATGTAAAAGCTGAATGGCCTGTATTCAAACCATGGACCTGCTGCACACAAGGCCATGATTCTAACTATTTAGCTACCAAGGATATGGTGATTGCAGCTATACATTTCAATATAGCTCTCTGTTTCATTTAAGCACTGCTGAGCACCGCGCTGTGCAAACCTGCTTAGCTATGCATAAAATTGACCTTTCCTAATTAATTAAATGTATCCAATTTCTATTTTTAAATGTCTGCGCAGCACAAAAACACACACACACACACACACACACACACACACACACACACACACACACACACAAGCAATTAAAATGTGTTTAACTTAAATATTTAAGTGCCATCCGGGACTTTAACAGTGAAGGGAGTGTGTTACCCATCTCTGAACACTGTAACACACCCCCTACATTGATTTTGTAACTGTGTTACACATCTCTCTTTCAGTAATGCACATTAATTAATATGCAAGGTGTGCTGCCGAAGGGGAGCTGCAGACACAGCCACAGTACATTCTTTGTAGGACTTACACTATTCCTACATGGAGTTTATTAAATCTGGGGGATTATTTTGTTTGTAAATATATTTCAGATGGATGCAGTTGAATAAGATGAGTAATACAATTTGGGATATGTTACATATATACTTCACAACACATAACTGCCCTAAACACATAGCTGGAATATGTGATAAGTCATGGTGATTTCAACAATTGAATTGTGTGCATTACACATATGCAAGTGAATTTTATATTAGATATCATTGTCATGTCTAGGAAATTGGATGCACATTATCTTGAGGTTATATGTGAAACAGTAGTGATATATGCTAAACAGAAAAGTTTACTTATGTAATGATTACTGATAAATTGCTTGAATGAAATAGGTTTAAGATTATCATTTGTTATTAGTGTTACAGTGCTAATGAAAATGCTGTGAGACATAGTTTTTTTACACCCTTAGTAACAATAACCCTTAAGCAGCTTTATCTAAACTCACTGCAATTACATCCTGTGTCACAGAGGTAGGTATGTAATAGGTGGAATTTCTCCACTCATTACTGTCCAGAGTGCTCAATAAAGTATATTGTTGCCAGGCGTGTTTTCCCTGTATATCGCAGTCTAAAATAAATTTCTCATTTTTTCCTTAGTTAAGGAACAGTGTTTGCATACTTACAAGATGAGAGCAAATGCAGATTAAAAATAAATTAAAAAATTGCATATCCAGAGAATAAATTAAATGTGATCTGAGTATAGGATTTGATCAATGCCACTTGTGACTTATTTCACTCAAGTCGCTTCATTTATACCTTGTGCCACAGAAGTGGACATTTGGCAGGTGCAGTCTCTGTAGTAAGTACTATCTATGCTCTGGAGATCAATGCACAGACACAAGGCATAAGTGCTCTACATATGGCAGACTAAATTTAATTCTTCACTTTTTCTTAGGCATTGAGTCATATTTGGCTGCTGCTGAGCAAAGATCAAATGGAAAAGGCATTATAAGAATATATATGATAGAGAAAAAAAATCTGGCAGTGAATTAAATGCAGTCAATGGGTATATGTAGCAATGTTTAGAGCAAGAAGTTCATTCAAGACATTTATTCTTGTCACATTTCATTGCAACATCAGAAGTGTACTTTGTGGAACAAATTATCAGACTTGTAGGTAATGACAAATAATGTGAAAATGAAGCCACAACATCTCACATGTTGTTAGCAATACTGACAATATTTGACTTTTAAATAACAGCACAATGGGATCGCAAAATGAGATTAAATATGTATTCAAACCACCCTCTGTAAAATGATCATGTAAGTGGATTTGGACTATGCACCAGCTGTCCTTTTTCTTTAAGCTCACTGTATGTACACTTTGTGCCATGGAGACAATTACCTGACAGGTGTATGTTCTTCAATGAATACAGAGTGAATATGGCTGTGCAATGCCACTGGGCTGGTTTGCGCTTCATACGGCAGCCTAAAGTAAATTTTGCACATTTTTCCTAAGATGTGAAGGTTCATTTTGTGCTGCCAAGTGAAACACAAATGCAGAAGGCAATATTTATCAGAAGCATTCACACAACTTATTTGGAATAACAACTTGAAGAAACATGAAATTAATCATTGTATATGTGTAGCAATGAGCAGAGTTACCACAGCATTACACTGATACATACAACCTTCTCACATCTCCTTGCCACAACAGTACTATCATGTGTGTCTCACTATATCAGAACTTTAGGTAATGCAATGAGAATGCATAAGGACACAGGGAACAAAAGAAATGATTTCACTGTTGTCACAGTACACACAATTAATACTAACATAATTTGAAATTACTTATTTTTATGGAACTTTTAGTCAATACTGACCTTATTTTAATTTCTCACATCAGTACATTCATTCACCAAAATGAGTGTCAAGATTTAATATGACCTCCTTCAGTAAAATGATCTCTGAACAGGTTTCAAACCCTACATCACCTGTATAGTTCCTCTAAGTTCAATACAGTTACACACTATGCCACAGAAATAGGAGTGTGACAATCTGAAATTTTTCACTCATTTCTGTCCAGACTGCTGAGGAAAAATGTAACAATGTGCAGTCCAAATAAAATGTGTCATTTTTTACTTTTGACAGTGCTATGCCATTCACTGCTCCTGACTGCTCCCAGTCAATGGCACATAATGCCAGAGTACAAATGATAAAGGAAAAAAAAAGAAAAGAAAAAACACTGGGAATTAAATACTTCAGAATGTGCATTTCAGATGTTTAATCAACGGTGTTATCTTGCAAAAGGAACCTGCATGGATTTGAAGCCTCAAACAAGGGTAGTAAGAATGGTCATTGACGAATATGCTCCATATTTACCACAAAGACATATATTTACAAGGAAAAACAGTATATTGATGTACTGATAATGTGATTGTGTCAAGTCACAGTAAAAGTGCAACAGAAACAAGTTATGACAGTTGCCTTTCACATTTGACAATAAGTGTCTGGATGATTGTGATATTGCCAAAGGTTATGTTCCCCATGCACTCATACAATATTAAACAAAGACTGCAAACACTGCAGGTGTATTCTTCCTTTTCTTTATGGTGCCTAATTTTGTAATCTATGCTTTCTTTACAGCAATTCTATCTGTTTTACTCTACCATGCATGGCTCAGACCTGTCCAAGATGCCAGGATGTAGTGCCAGCACAGTGACTGATTGTGTTCAAGCAGACACAGACAGACACAAAATTCACTTGTCCATACCACTTCACATACATGTAAACTATCTTAACAGTATTGTTGATTGCCATACATCTCTTGTCACTGGTTCTGAACACAGTATACTCTGACAGATACATGTTTTTCCTAACTTGTACAAACTCACTTATTTGGTTCCCAACCTTACACCCTGTCCAAATGATAATGACTGTGTCCGGCCCTTTGCACATATCTTTGTGACTTACAGTTGCATATATGTCTGATGCACACAGTGGATTACTAATGCTTGCTTATTCACAAGCCTGCATTTATCAATAGCGGGAATTTAATAAAGCCTACACAGAGTGATTTTCTGTGTAGGCATAGAGGTATGGTCCCAACATGGAACTCAGTAGCCAGGTGATCCAGTAAACAGAGCAGAGGGGTGTGCATGAGCATGTGGACATGGAAGTATCTGTGGAATGCAAATCACCTCATAAGCAGGTAAAATCCATGCAAATGAGAGTGATTTGTGATCCAATAAGATGAACAGTACCCATGAAGGAGGTGTGTTGGTGTCAGAAATGTACATGGAAAGTAACCACATACAGAAATGTAAAAATTAAACAGGGGCTGTAAAAGCTCAAAAAGAAGGTTGGGTATAGCAATCTAGGGATGTAAATGGACAATACTATGCCCATTGAGTCCAAAAAAGCAATGCAAATCATTATGAAATATTAATTTTTTTAATAGTAAATCCAAAAAAAAGGTGCTGAGGCTCTCAAATGAAACTCTTTATTCACAAATGAATGGTAAGTGCTTTCACCGGCTACAATATGCCAGCTTCTTCAGACCAAATTCAAACAAATTTAACACAGTCCCCTCTCATTTTATATACTTTCAAAAACAGCCAATTATTAAGCTAATTGATTAATGACCATACAAGCTATTAAAACAAGATTTTTCTTAAAAAACCTGCCACTTAAAAGGGTCATTATTTAAAAAGCATTATTTAAATAAACCAACTTCCTAAATTGAGTTATAAATATTAAATAAATAAAATGCAAAATAAATTCAACATATATCTTAATAACCATTGTATAAAATGCTGAATATTATATAAAAATTTATTAAATATATATTACATTTATTTATTTATACACATAAGAAATTTATAACTTCCTAGACAAAAATCTAATAAAAATGAACAAGTAAATGAATAATATCCCAATGCCATGCATATGTTTTAAAATTGTCCCTGAGAATTATTTATCCCTGACGAAAATATATCCATAACTATTAAACTATTAGTTAGTTAATAAAGCTTTTTTACCATAAAATCATCTGTTTAAAGCTTTCATCTTAAGGAGGCATTTAATAGATATTTGTTCATTAAGCCCAGGAAATACATATGCTAAGGTTCGTATCTGCCACTCTAATTTGAATTCCTCAAGTCTCAGGAACCATGGGCCACCCCTGACACTATGCTCAATCTTTTTGTAACACCACAAACTTGAATTTATGCTCTGGAAACAACATAATATGTCTTGCCAGGGCATTGTTGTTATTAGCCCTAACAATATTATAGTGATGTTCATAAACTCTCTGTTTAAGCTTACACTCGGTCTTTCCAATATAGAATGCGTCACAATGGGTACAATTAGCACAATAAACAACTCCTTGAGAGTCACATGAAAAATGACCTAAAATTTTGTAATTCTTGTCTCTAATAGTTACACTATCAGAGGTATTGATAAATTTACATTGTGAACATCTTCCGCACCTAAAGGTGCCAGGTTGCCTTTTTGGTACTCTTTTGACTCTTTCCAGTAAATTCTTAAGATTTGGACCCCTTCTAAATATAATAGAAAAATTATGACCTATTTTCTTATTTAACTCATGCTCCTGAAGTATGATGTTCCAATTCTTATACATAATTTCTCTAATCCTATTCGCATCAGTAGAATATGTGGTCAAAAAAACCCCAAGTTCTAAATTTTTCTTAATTTTAGGAGGGGCACCAATTTCAGAGATGCCCAATGAAACCCCCTGTACCTGTCTATCTTGTATTAAAGGTTGAAAATACCCTAAGTCCCTTTTCCTACTGACCTCCTTTATGACTTGATCTAATAAAGCCAAAGGATAAGCTCTCTTCAAAAACATACATTTAAGTAAAGTACATTCATCCTGAAAATCCTCAAATCTGGACACCATCCTAGCTGCCCTTACCATCTGTCTTTTAACCACGGCCTTTTTCTGATGGAAAGGATGGCAGCTAGTGAAATGCAAGAACATGTTAGAATATGTTGGTTTCCGATATATTGTAGATCTAAACTGACCTTTAACTATGTCCTTGCTCAAACAAATGTCTAGAAAATTAACCTTATTCTCTTCCACCTGATAAGTAAATTCCAAAAAGGAAGTAAAACTAGACAATTCTAGTATGAATGGGTCGATAGTATGTTTCGGACCTTTCCACAAAAAGAACATGTCGTCCTGGTATCTAGTGTACCAGGCGACATGTTCTTTGTAGGTTGAACAATTAAACAAGTATGTGTTTTCCCAATGGGCAAGGACACAATTAGCGAAACTGCCCCCACAGGGTGAACCCATGGCAATACCACTCTTCTGGAGAAACATTTTGTTTGTAAATAAAACAAAATTATTATCTAAAATGATTTCCAGCAAAACCTCAATCAGGTCAATATCCTGATATTCCATGCCTTTCCTAAGTAAAAACTCTCTAACCCATTCTAACCCTATATCATGTGGAATGGAGGTATAAAGATCTTTAATATCTACAGTCAGGAACAGATATTAGTCATTGAACTCCAGATTGTTAATGTATGTCAAGAATTCCCAGGAATCACGACATATTTGTGCCTCTGTTGCAATAAAAGGTTTTAATTTATGATACACGAACTTGGCACAACCATACGTTATGGAGCCCCTTCCATCTACTATAGGTCGAAAAGGTGGATTAGATACATTCTTATGTATTTTTGGTGAGCCAAACAAGGATGGTACAATAGGAGCTGGCATAGTAAGAAAATGGTATACATCCACATCTATCCTTCCCTCTAAAAAGAGATCACTCAAAATGCCCTTAATTTTATTGTAAGCTCCATTAAGCTCGTTCACACTCGCACTCTCATAAGTTTTACTATCCAGATGTGCAAGCATTTTATTCTCATAATCCACCTGGTCCATGAAAACTAACCCACCCCCCTTGTCAGGTTTCATGACTATTACTCTACTAGTGGTTAGCAAATTGAGGAGATCTTTTTCATTCTTATCTATGTTACATTTTCTATTTTTATGCTGGACGGAACTACTAACTAAAAGATGTCGAATGTCCATCTCACAGCATTTCTCAAACAAAGCTAACACAGGTTGTAGGGGTGGATTAAACAGACTAGATACCTTAAGTTTTTGTATGAGGCTCAGGTTTTGCCCCAGCTCACAAGTTAAATTCAATTTGCGAACCAATATTTTTAAATCAGCCACTGTTTTTGCAATATCAGCTCTTATGTCGGGAACAAATGTCAGACCTTTAGACAAGAAATTTTCTAATTCCTCATTGACTTCAACCGAACTGAAGTTAAAAATGTGAAAATCACCCTCAATATTAGTGGTCATTCTAAGTCCAGAATTAACTAAATCATTAAGGCCACTATTTACTATTTCCTCCTCCTGTTCTGTCGTCTCCTCTGCGGCATTTGTTTCCTGTTCTGCTTGTTCTGAAAAGTCTGTTGTTGACCATGATTGGAGTTCTGAAAATCATGAAAAGGACTTTCATCCCTTTGGTTGTTGGAATTATATTGCATATCAGACCCCTCCATCCCCATTTCAGATTGTTGGCGTATCAGAGCATTATGTTGGTTTTGGATACGTTCACTCCTACGAACCATATTTATTTGGGATTGTTGTTCCTGCACCTCTCCATCCAGGTCCGTGATCGCTGCTCCATTGTTGGTCACCAACATGGGCTCCTGTCCCAGATTATGATTTTGAACAAAGGGTGGTTGGGGGTAAGCAATACACTTACTGTAAGCATTGAGGTCTCTATTGATCTTTTTCTTTTTAAGTTCAACAATTTTGTTGATACTAGTATCAATACTAGTAAAGATTCTAGAATAGTCAAACTTATACCGCTCAAAGTAAGGGGCATTGAGGATGGACTGCTCTAGGCTCTCCAACTCTGTCTTTAAATTCAAAATATTTACTTGGTAATTCTTAACAAGTGTCTCCAAGAACTCAATACCTTGGTGATTAAAAAGGGCAATTAGTTCATTATGGAACACTGATTTATTAATTAATCTACTCGGATACCGCCATTGACGTAGCCCCTTAGGAACTATGCCTTTATTAATGCACTCTTGTAAGTAGGAAACTTCAAGTTGAAGTTTCCTACATTGAAATAATTTAATGTCAAAATTATTGAGAAGGTTAACGATTCCAGACCCACTAATAACCAGCGGGTCCCCGTTATTATTTGTAACCAAATTAACTTTAAAAAAGTTATTATTATTCAAAAAAGTGCCCATTGAAGGAAGGGCACTAGATCCAACATCCGACCTAAATTGCGAATTTGAAGGCTGAACATTAAAAGTTGAACTGTTACTATCTACCATATTAACAGCTTGAGATGGTAAATTATCAGTACTTACAGCAGAGTTGTTGACAGTCCGGTTGCTGCTGTTGCTCACAGCCTTCGCTCCGTTCACTGTTTGCGAAAATGTTGGTTGCCCTGCCGGAATCATAGAATTGAAGAGACTAGTGTTTATTTGTTCACCAAGCCTTCTATTGCTTCCAAAATTAGTAGCGTCAATCCGTTGGGACAAGCTTTCAACTCGACCAAGAAGTTGGTTAACCAAAACGGTTAACTCACCTAAAGAATTCACTTCCGATGGTTCTCCCGAAGTTCTTCTTGTTGTTACAGGAACTTCATCCTCCTGGGAAAACAAGGATTGGGACTGATGTTCCATTGCAGAGCCACTCGCCATAAAAACTCCACTTTAAAAACCGAAAGACAAAAACGAAAACTGGTAAATCCACAAAAAAGGCGCTGAGGCTCTCAAACGAAACTCTTTATTCACAAATGAATGGTAAGCGCTTTCACCGGCTACAGTATGCCAGCTTCTTCAGACCAAATTCAAACAAATTTAACACAGTCCCCTCTCATTTTATATACTTTCAAAAACAGCCACTTAGTAAGCTAATTGATTAATGACCATACAAGCTATTAAAACAAGATTTTTCTTAAAAAAACCTGCCATTTAAAAGGGTCATTATTTAAAAAGCATTATTTAAATAAACCAACTTCCTAAATTGAGTTATAAATATTAAATAAATAAAATGCAAAATAAATTCAACATATATCTTAATAACCATTTTATAAAATGCTGAATATTATATAAAAATTTATTAAATATATATTACATTTATTTATTTATACACATAAGAAATTTATAACTTCCTAGACAAAATCTAATAAAAATGAACAAGTAAATTTTATTTATTTATTTTTTATTTTACATTTGTTGAGTTTTCAGCGGAGGCCCGGGGAGAAACGCTCCAGATGCATGTCTTTGGAATGAATAATATCCCAATGCCATGCATATTTTTTAAAATTGTCCCTGAGAATTATTTATCCCTGACGAAAATATATCCATAACTATTAAACTATTAGTTAGTTAATAAAGCTTTTTTACCATAAAATCATCTATTTAAAGCTTTCATTTTAAGGAGGCATTTAATAGATATTTGTTCGTTAAGCCCAGGAAATACATATGCTAAGGTTCGTATCTGCCACTCTAATTCTAATTCCTCAAGTCTCAGGAACCATGGGCCACCCTGGCACTATGCTCAATCTTTTGTAACACCACAAACTTGAATTTATGCTCTGGAAACAACATAATATGTCTTGCCAGGGCATTGTTGTTATTAGCCCTAACAATATTATAGTGATGTTCATAAACTCTCTGTTTAAGCTTACGCTTGGTCTTTCCAATATAGAATGCGTCACAATGGGTACAATTAGCACAATAAACAACTCCTTGAGAGTTACATGAAAAATGACCTATAATTTTATAATTCTTGTCTCTAATAGTTACACTATCAGAGGTATTGATAAATTTACATTGTGAACATCTTCCGCACCTAAAGGTGCCAGGTTGCCTTTTTGGTGCTCTTTTGACTCTTTCTAGTAAATTCTTAAGATTTGGACCCTTTCTAAATATAATAGAAAAATTATGACCTATTTTCTTATTTAACTCATGCTCCTGAAGTATGATGTTCCAATTCTTATACATAATTTCTCTAATTCTATTCGCATCAGTAGAATATGTGGTCAAAAAAAACCCAAGTTCTAAATATTTCTTAATTTTAGGAGGAGCACCAATTTCAGAGATGCCCAATGAAACCCCCTGTACCTGTCTATCTTGTATTAAAGGTTGAAAACACCCTAAGTCCCTTTTCCTACTGACCTCCTTTATGACTTGATCAAATAAAGCCAAAGGATAAGCTCTCTTCAAAAACATACATTTAAGTAAAGTACATTCATCCTGAAAATCCTCAAATCTGGACACCATCCTAGCTGCCCTTACCATCTGTCCTTTAACCACGGCCTTTTTCTGATGGAAAGGATGGCAGCTAGTGAAATGCAGGAACATGTTAGAATATGTTGGTTTCCGATATATTGTAGATCTAAACTGACCTTTAACTATGTCCTTGCTCAAACAAATGTCTAGAAAATTAACCTTATTCTCTTCCACCTGATAGGTAAATTCCAAAAAGGAAGTAAAATTAGACAATTCTAGTATGAATGGATCAATAGTATGTTTCGGACCTTTCCACAAAAAGAACATGTCGTCCTGGTATCTAGTGTACCAGGCGACATGTTCTTTGTAGGTTAAACAATTAAACAAGTATGTGGTTTCCCAGTGGGCAAGGACACAATTAGCAAAACTGCCCCCACAGGGTGAACCTATGGCAATACCACTCTTCTGGAGAAACATTTTGTTTGTAAATAAAACAAAATTATTATCTAAAATGATTTCCAGCAAAACCTCAATCAGGTCAATATCCTGATATTCCATGCCTTTCCTAAGTAAAATCTCTCTAACCCATTCTAGCCCTATATCATGTGGAATGGAGGTATAAAGATCTTTAATATCTACAGTCAGGAACAGGTATTGGTCATTGAACTCCAAATTGTTAATATATGTCAAAAATTCCCAGGAATCACGACATATTTGTGCCTCTGTAGCAATAAAAGGTTTTAATTTATGATCCACGAACTTGGCACGACCATACGTTATGGAGCCCCTTCCATCTACTATGGGTCTAAAAGGTGGATTAGATACATTCTTATGTATTTTTGGTGAGCCAAACAAAGATGGTACAATAGGAGCTGGCATAGTAAGGAAATGGTATACATCCACATCTATCCTTCCTTCTAAAAAGAGGTCACTCAAGATGCCCTTAATTTTATTATAAGCTCCATTAAGCTTGTTCAGACTCGCACTTTCATAAGTTTTACTATCCAGATGTGCGAGCATTTTATTCTCATAATCCACCTGGTCCATAAAAACTAACCCCCCCCCCTTGTCAGGTTTCATGACTCTTACTCTACTAGTGGTTAGCAAATTGAGAAGATCTTTTTCATTCTTATCTATATTATATTTTTTATTTTTATGTTGGACGGAACTACTAGCTAAAAGATGTCGAAAGTCCATCTCACAGCATTTCTCAAACAAAGCTAACACAGGTTGTAGGGGTGGATTAAACAGACTAGATACCTTAAGTTTTTGTATGAGGCTCAGGTTTTGCCCCAGCTCACAAGTTAAATTCAATTTGCGAACCAATATTTTTAAATCAGCCACTGTTTTTACAATACCAGCTCTTATGTCGGGAACAAATGTCAGACCTTTAGACAAGAAATTTTCTAATTCCTCATTGACTTCAACCAAACTGAAGTTAAAAATGTGAAAATCACCCTCAATATTAGTGGTCATTCTAAGTCCAGAATTAACTAAATCATTAAGGCCACTATTTACTATTTCCTCCTCCTGTTCTGTCGTCCCCTCTGCGGCATTTGTTTCCTGTTCTGCTTGTTCTGAAAAGTCTGTTGTTGACCATGATTGGAGTTCTGAAAATCCTGAAAAGGACTTTCATCCCTTTGGTTGTTGGAATTATACTGCATATCAGACCCCTCCATCCCCATTTCAGATTGTTGGCGTATCAGAGCATTATGTTGGTTTTGGATACGTTCACTCCTACGAACCATATTTATTTGGGATTGTTGTTCCTGCACCTCTCCATCCAGGTCCGTGATCGCTGCTCCATTGTTGGTCACCAACATGGGCTCCTGTCCCAGATTATGATTTTGAACAAAGGGTGGTTGGGGGTAAGCGATACCCTTACTGTAAGCATTGAGGTCTCTATTGATCTTTTTCTTTTTAAGTTCAACAATTTTGTTGCTACTAGTATCAATACTAGTAAAGATTCTAGAATAGTCAAACTTATACCGCTCAAAGTAAGGGGCATTGAGGATGGACTGCTCTAGGCTCTCCAACTCTGTCTTTAAATTCAAAATATTTACTTGGTAATTCTTAACAAGTGTCTCCAAGAACTCAATACCTTGGCGATTAAAAAGGGCAATTAGTTCATTATGGAACACTGATTTATTAATTAATCCACTCGGATACCGCCATTGACGTAGCCCCTTAGGAACTATGCCTTTATTAATGCACTCTTGTAAGTAGGAAACTTCAAGTTGAAGTTTCCTACATTGAAATAATTTAATGTCAAAATTGTTGAGAAGATTAACAATTCCAGACCCACTAGCCACCAGCGGGTCCCCGTTATTATTTGTAACCAAATTGACATTAAAAAAGTTATTATTATTCAGAAAAGTGCCCATTGAAGGAAGGGCACTAGATCCAACATCCGACCTAAGTTGCGAACCTGAAGGCTGAACATTAGAAGGTGAACTGTTACTATCAACCATAATAGCAGCTTGAAATGGTAAATTATCAGTACTTACAGCAGCGTTGTTGACAGTCCGGTTGCTGCTGTTGCTCAAAGCCTTCGCTCCGTTCACTGCTTGCGAAAATGTTGGTTGCCATGCCGGAATCATTGAATCAGAGAGACCAGTGTTTATTTGTTCAACGAACCTTCTATTACTTCCAAAATTAGTAGCATCAATCCGTTGGGACAAGTTTTCAACTCGACCAAGAGGTTGATTAACCAAAACGGTTAACTCACCTAAAGAATTCACTTCTGATGGTTCTCCTGAGGGTCTTCTTGTTGTAACAGGAACTTCATCCTCCTGGGAAAACAAGGATTAGGACTGGGGTTCCATTGTAGAGCCACTCGCCATGAAAACTCCACTTGAAAACGAAAGACAAAAACGAAAACTAGTAAATCCACAAAAAAGACGCTGAGGCTCTCAAACGAAACTCTTTATTCACAAATGAATGGTAAGCGCTTTCACCGGCTACAATATGCCAGCTTCTTCAGACCAAATTCAAACAAATTTAACACAGTCCCCTCTCATTTTATATACTTTCAAAAACATCCAATTAGTAAGCTAATTGATTAATGACCATACAAGCTATTAAAACAAGATTTTTCTTAAAAAACCTGCCACTTAAAAGGGTCATTATTTAAAAAGCATTATTTAAATAAACCAACTTCCTAAATTGAGTTATAAATATTAAATAAATAAAATGCAAAATAAATTCAACATATATCTTAATAACCATTTTATAAAATGCTGAATATTATATAAAAATTTATTAAATATATATTACATTTATTTATTTATACACATAAGAAATTTATAACTTCTTAGACAAAATCTAATAAAAATGAACAAGTAAATGAATAATATCCCAATGCCATGCATATGTTTTAAAATTGTCCCTGAGAATTATTTATCCCTGACGAAAATATATCCATAACTATTAAACTATTAGTTAGTTAATAAAGCTTTTTTACCATAAAATCATCTATTTAAAGCTTTCATTTTAAGGAGGCATTTAATGGATATTTGTTCATTAAGCCCAGGAAATACATATGCTAAGGTTCGTATCTGCCACTCTAATTCTAATTCCTCAAGTCTCAGGAACCATGGACCACCCTGGCACTATGCTCAATCTTTTGTAACACCACAAACTTGAATTTATGCTCTGGAAACAACATAATATGTCTTGCCAGGGCATTGTTGTTATTAGCCCTAACAATATTATAGTGATGTTCATAAACTCTCTGTTTAAGCTTACGCTTGGTCTATCCAATATAGAATGCGTCACAATGGGTACAATTAGCACAATAAACAACTCCTTGAGAGTTACATGAAAAATGACCTATAATTTTGTAATTCTTGTCTCTAATAGTTACACTATCAGAGGTATTGATAAATTTACATTGTGAACATCTTCCGCACCTAAAGGTGCCAGGTTGCCTTTTTGGTGCTCTTTTGACTCTTTCCAGTAAATTCTTAAGATTTGGACCCTTTCTAAATATAATAGAAAAATTATGACCTATTTTCTTATTTAACTCATGCTCCTGAAGTATGATGTTCCAATTCTTATACATAATTTCTCTAATCCTATTCGCATCAGTAGAATATGTGGTCAAAAAAAAACCCAAGTTCTAAATGTTTCTTAATTTTAGGAGGGGCACCAATTTCAGAGATGCCCAATGAAACCCCCTGTACCTGTCTATCTTGTATTAAAGGTTGAAAATACCCTAAGTCCCTTTTCCTACTGACCTCCTTTATGACTTGATCTAATAAAGCCAAAGGATAAGCTCTCTTCAAAAACATACATTTAAGTAAAGTACATTCATCCTGAAAATCCTCAAATCTGGACACCATCCTAGCTGCCCTTATCATCTGTCCTTTAACCACTGCCTTTTTCTGATGGAAAGGATGGCAGCTAGTGAAATGCAAGAACATGTTAGAATATGTTGGTTTCCGATATATTGTAGATCTAAACTGACCTTTAACTATGTCCTTGCTCAAACAAATGTCTAGAAAATTAACCTTATTCTCTTCCACCTGATAAGTAAATTCAAAAAAGGAAGTAAAACTAGACAATTCTAGTATGAATGGATCAATAGTATGTTTCGGACCTTTCCACAAAAAGAACATGTCGTCCTGGTATCTAGTGTACCAGGCGACATGTTCTTTGTAGGTTAAACAATTAAACAAGTACGTGGTTTCACAATGGGCAAGGACACAATTAGCAAAACTGCCCCCACAGGGTGAACCCATGGCAATACCACTCTTCTGGAGAAACATTTTGTTTGTAAATAAAACAAAATTATTATCTAAAATGATTTCCAGCAAAACCTTAATCAGGTCAATATCCTGATATTCCATGCCTTTCCTAAGTAAAAACTCTCTAACCCATTCTAGCCCTATATCATGTGGAATGGAGGTATAAAGATCTTCAATATCTACAGTCAGGAACAGATATTGGTCATTGAACTCCAAATTGTAAATGTATGTCAAAGTACAGGGGGTTTCATTGGGCATCTCTGAAATTGGTGCTCCTCCTAAAATTAAGAAAGATTTAGAACTTGGGTTTTTTTTGACCACATATTCTACTGATGCGAATAGGATTAGAGAAATTATGTATAAGAATTGGAACATCATACTTCAGGAGCATGAGTTAAATAAGAAAATAGGTCATAATTTTTCTATTATATTTAGAAGGGGTACAAATCTTAAGAATTTACTGGAAAGAGTCAAAAGAGCACCAAAAAGGCAACCTGGCATTTTTAGGTGCGGAAGATGTTCACAATGTAAATTTATCAATACCTCTGATAGTGTAACTATTAGAGACAAGAATTTTAGGTCATTTTTCATGTGACTCTCAAGGAGTTGTTTATTGTGCTAATTGTACCCATTGTGACGCATTCTATATTGGAAAGAAAGCTTAAACAGAGAGTTTATGAACATCACTATAATATTGTTAGGGCTAATAACAACAATGCCCTGGCAAGACATATTATGTTGTTTCCAGAGCATAAATTCAAGTTTGTGGTGTTACAAAAGATTGAGCATAGTGTCAGGGGTGGCCCATGGTTCCTGAGACTTGAGGAATTAGAATTAGAGTGGCAGATACGAACCTTAGCATATGTATTTCCTGGGCTTAACGAACAAATATCCATTAAATGCCTCCTTAAAATGAAAGCTTTAAATAGATGATTTTATGGTAAAAAAGCTTTATTAACTAACTAATAGTTTAATAGTTATGGATATATTTTCGTCAGGGATAAATAATTCTCAGGGACAATTTTAAAACATATGCATGGCATTGGGATATTATTCATTTACTTGTTCATTTTTATTATATTTTGTCTAGGAAGTTATAAATTTCTTATGTGTATAAATAAATAAATGTAATATATATTTAATAAATTTTTATATAATATTCAGCATTTTATAAAATGGTTATTAAGATATATGTTGAATTTATTTTGCATTTTATTTATTTAATATTTATAACTCAATTTAGGAAGTTGGTTTATTTAAATAATGCTTTTTAAATAATGACCCTTTTAAGTGGCAGTTTTTTTAAGAAAAATCTTGTTTTAATAGCTTGTATGGTCATTAATCAATTAGCTTACTAATTGGCTGTTTTTGAAAGTATATAAAATGAGATGGGACTGTGTTAAATTTGTTTGAATTTGGTCTGAAGAAGCTGGCATATTGTAGCCACCATTCATTTGTGAATAAAGAGTTTCGTTTGAGAGCCTCACCGCCTTTTTTGTGGATTTATTAATTTTTTTAATAGACATATTACACGCAACAACACACAAACATGCCGTTATGCAAAAAAAAAAAAATTTAAATGTTGAAAAATGAAAACATTTGTGAAAATAATGCATTATAGTGCCCTGTATGCAGAGTGTAAATTGTCAGGTTTCAGTGGTTGCTAAGGAGGCAGGCCTTGGAGTAGTGAAGTATCCAGGAAATATGTAAGTATCTGTATACAAATGAGCTGGGGTTACTGAATAGCAAAAACGGGCCACTGTGTCCACAGATAAAACCTGTGTAGGGCCAGAATTGTGATTGTGTTAGTAAAACAGGTAGCTGACATCAAAAGGGGGCGTGTCATGCTATGTTTAAGTGGATTGGAGCTCAGCGGCACCCATTTGCACTCAGCTAAGCAGAGCTAAGCAGGGGGTGTGTCCAGTGCTGCTAAGCTTTGTTTTGCTACAGGGTGCGTGTTTTAGTTGGTTTAAGCTAAGCTGAGTGTGCCTGTGCATGGGGGTCTATTTATACTGCTGAGCACTGTTTATTCTAGTGCCGTGGGTTTGCGCACCATGCCCCACTGCTCATCAGTGAAAGAAATTAAAAATTAAATACAAGGAAATAGCCTGGGAAAGTCAGTCAAGAATAAATGACTGATCAGCCCTGTTTCACTCACACTGGGCCATTCAAAACCTTCAATGATAGACCTGGCAGGTGGAATTCATCACAGTTAAACAATCACACAGGCTGCATCTGCAGCACACCACTATAAAGTATGCATACGGTTTACTTTTAGAAAGGTGATTCACACTCGGGAGAACAGCAATTGTTCAAAAGGCTGTTTGCAAAGTTTGCAAATGCCGAACGAAAAAAAGTTTGAATGTGCAATGAGCAAAGGCACAGTGACATTCGCTCATTGCACATTCGACATTTTGAGTGGATTGCACTATAGTGGGGTTCATAAAATGGTCCCTTTCCCCACTGTAGTGCAATCTCGGAGTTAGAATATTAAAGTAGGAGGGGTGTGGGGGGCACAGCCCCCACATTGGGGGTGCAGGGGGATTTGCCCCCCTGCTTTACACTTCTTTTTTTTTTTCATTCAACATTAATGTTCAAAAACAGTGAATCTGCTTTTCGATTTTATTTATTTATTTATTTATTGACATTTGTTGACCGGGTTAGTCCAACTGGGATTATGTCCCATTTTCAGTGGAGACCCGAGGAGAAAAGCTCCAGATAGTACAATAGAAAAACACTACAGTAGTATACAAGCACAGCAAACAAAAGAAGTAAAACTAGTCATTACAGTAGTAAAACAATAAACAAAACAACATTAACAATAGTTAAATGACAGCACAAGTTTTTTTTTTTTTTTGGTGCTATGTAACTGTACTAGTGAGGATAGAGTTCAGAAGTATGACAAGGATAGATGGAGTGATTCCAATGTGGGGGGAGGACAGAATTATGTAGGGTCATAGCAGAGGCAAATTCTGGAATTGAGTAAATGAGTCTTTAGTTTTCTTTTAAATAGTGGGGTGTGAGAGAATGAGCGAATGTCAAGGGGTAGTTTGTTCCAGGCTTGGGCCACAGAGTGTTTGTAGAGTAGCTTACCTACTGACTTATTTGGGTGGTAAATATCAAGCAATTGTTGATTAGAGGTGCGGAGGGGTCGAGATGGGGTGTAGACAGAGACAAGGAGAGATAAGGATGGACAGTAGGATGATTTAAAGAGCATAGAGTGCAACATGTGAAATTGATAGAGATGTAGTAGTTGTGGGAGTTCTAGCCATTGTAGAGACTTCAAAGCAATACAGTGGTGTGTGTTGTTTGGGGAGTTGGTGATGAATCTGGCTATTTTGTGGTAGGATTGTTGGAGTTTATTCAGGGTAGTTTTTTGGATATTTGTGAGAACTGGAGCAGCATAGAGGAGTGAGGGGAGGAGGAGTGCTTGTCCTAGGGTGAGTCTAGCTTCGGGACTGAGATATTTTTTGTTTCGGTATAATAGACCTCATTTCTGATATGTTTTCTTTATACATTGCTGTATGTGTTGACTGAATTTTAATTCGTCATCGATAATGACTCCAAGGAGTTTTGTGTGGGTGTCAGGTAGGATAGCTGTGTTATTTCAAGACTTAATTACAAAGGCGGATTTATGATGATTAAGAGAGTGGGGTAGGAAGAGTAAGAGTTTGGTTTTAGTAGGATTGAGAATCAGTAAGTTCTCTGAAAGCCATTGTTCAGTGGAAAGTAGAGCTGTTTGGGTTAGGGAGTGTAGGTCAGAGATGTTGTTGGCTGTAGAAATGATTGTGGAGTCGTCTGCATATTGTATAAGTGAGGACTGTTGGCATGAGGTGAAAAGGTCATTGGTGAAGATGTTGAATAAGAGGGGACCCAAGATGGAACCTTGTGGCACACCAGTAGAGAGAGGTAAGAAAGGAGAAGGGGAAGAGAGCCATTTAACTGGTTGTTAACGTTCAGACAGATAGCTAGCAAACCATTTGAGGGTGGAGGTGGAGATGAGAAAGTTAGTGAGTTTATATAGTAGTAGTGGATGAGACACTGTATCAAAAGCTTTGGAGAGGTCAAGAAAGAGACAGGAAGTAAGTTTATTGTTGTCCAGAGATTCTGCAATGGTGTGAGTGAAGGAGAGTAGAGCAGTAGTTGTGCTGTGACAGGGGCGAAAGCCATGTTGGGTAGGGGTGAGTAAGTTTTGATTGAGAAGGTGCTCCATAAGTTGAGTGTGGATGCATTTTTCAAGTATCTTAGATAGTGGGGACAGAATGGCAATGGGTCGGTAGTTTGAAGGGTCAGTGGAGTTACCTCCTTTCTGGAGAGGGATAGTGTAGAAGGATTTCCAAAGGGTAGGAACAGTAGATTCTTGCATAGATCTATTTATTAATATTGTTACTGGGTAGGCGATAGAATCAGCTGCGAGTTTAAGGAAGGTTGGAGGTAATTTGTCAGTGGAGGGGGAGCATGGTTTGAGTTTGAGAGTAGAGATTTGATGTAGGAAATGGACACAGGCTTAAAGTAAAAGGGTGACGTGTTGGGGGTGGGTGAGAGGACAGGTACTGAGGGAGAGGTAGGTTGAGAGGGTAGGAGATTTTGTATGGAGGAGATAAAATGTGAATTAAGTAGGGTAGCTGTTTCCTCAGGAGTTGTGTTTGGGTAGGGTGAGGGGTTAGAGGGATTACCAGGGTAGAGGATGCTGTTGAGTGTTGTCCATAATTTACGAGGGTTTGAGTTATATTTGTTCTGGCCTGAGCTATAGAATGACTTCTTGTCTATTATTACCTGTTTTTTAGCAAGATTGCGTAGTTGTTTGTATTTGAGTAGAAGAGGTGTTTGTTTAGATTTGCTCCAGGCTTTCCAGAAACTGTCTCTTTGTTTCATGATGGACTTAGTTTCTTTTGAAAGCCAGGGACCATGATTGGATTTCACTCGAATCTTCCTAGAGGGAGCTAGGGAGTCCAGAGTATTTAGGAAAATATTGCTAAAAGTGTTAACAGAATCATTTAGAGGGAGTTGTTTAAGGATGGACCATTCAATGTTTTGTAGTATCGAGTTAAACTGTAAAGGATTAAATGTAGAAAGTTTTCTGCAGTCTTTGAAAAGGTGGGGTTTAAGTGTGTGAGGGTTGTATCTTAGAATGGAGGTAAGGAGATGGTCACTAAGTGAGTCTCATAAGGTTGTGGGCTGATGGTAGTGATGGGGGGTGTTGGTGAGAATCCAGTCTATTATACAGCTGGAGGCTGAGGCTTTGTGGAAGTGAGTTGGGGTGGAAATGAGTTGGTGGAAACCATGAAGGTGAATGCTATATAAGGGAGAGTCAGTAGATAGTTTTGCCCAGTCTATATTGATGTCGCCAAGAATGAGTGTTTCATAGGGTATGTTGAGGGTGAACCAGGATAAGATGTTTTCCAGTATGGGTATATTGTTGCCACAAGGAATATAAATGGAAGCTACAGCTAGTTTTTTATGTGCGTTCAGATGGATATTTAGGATGAGAAGTTCATCAGGGTGGAAGCTGGGAATAGATGTGGGGTAAAGTGATAGGTTAAGGGTGTTAGACTAGAGGATGGCTACACCATCACCTTTCTTTGAAGGTCTGTCAGAGCGGTAGATGTTATAGCCAGGAGGGAGAATTTCACTGTTACAGATATTGGCTTGAGCCATGTTTCAGATAGGGATAGGATGTGAGGGGTTTTAAAAGCAATCCATGAGTGTAGGTCAGTAGTTTTATTGGCTAAGCTTTGAATATTCAGTGAATAGAAGGTAAGGTGTTTACGATTTGCTGTTTTTCAAACATTAAGGACTATCGCCGTTTTCACTTTCGTGGTTACGAGTCGCTCATATGAGCATTCGTACCACTGTGATTCAGCTTTATAAAGGTAAACCATGCATACACCCTTCAGTCTGATCTTTCCCAAATACTCTGCACCATTGGTTACACACTTGGGAATTTTAACTGACAAAATGATAGGGGCTGCTGCTCTACTACATCTGTATGTGCTAGAGGCTGAGGTCAGTGCTGGTGCTGACGCTGACAATATGCCTAGACTGAAAAGGAGAAGAGTGTTCAGGCCCAGGGTAACCTTCCAGGGGCTTAATGAGCTGGAGATAGTAGAGCACTTCAGGGTGGACAGGGACATACAACAAGAGCTCAACAAACTTCGCCACCCTCAACTTAGACCCAGAGCCAACAGAGGGGAACCCATCCCAGTGGAAATAAAGGTATGTGTAGCCCTTAGAATACTAGCTACAGATACTTTTCAAAGACTGACTGGGGACATGATGGAGGTCTCACAGCCATCTGCATCCAGGGTACTCCACCGGTTCCTGGCTGAAATGTAAACACATGCCAGTGAGCACATATATTTTCTCACAGCCCTGAGGAGAGGGCCAGCAATATGCATCTCTTCCACTGTGTAGCACACTACCCTGAGGTACTGGGTGCAATAGACTGCACTCATGTCCACATCAAAGGACCACCTGGTGAGGAGGGTAGAGTTTACGTCAAATGAAAGGAGTATCACTCCATCAACTGCCAGGTCATGTGCAATGCCCAGGGCATTATCATGAATGTATGTGCCAGCAGCCCTGGCAGTTATCATGACTCCCACATCTGGCATGCAGCACAGCTGTACCAGACATTTGCCAGGGGGGCATCCCGTACAGCCATCTACTAGGAGATGCTGGCTATGCACTGGAACCATGTATGATGACACCCATCAGAAATGCACACATACCTTCTGAAGAACACCGTAATGAGGCACACATAAACCAGGAACATCACAGAGCATGTGTTTGGGCTGCATATGTCATGGTTCCATTGCTTGGATATATCTGGTGAAGCCCTGCAGTACTCTCAAGCCACATGTGCAGACATGTTCACAGTATGTGCCATGCTACACAATATGATCCTGTGGAAACAGCTGCAGCAGGAACATCACAAAGAAGGGACACGCAGCCCTCCACCAGTACCAAGGTCCCAACAGCCACAGGAAAACTCAGAGGAGGCAGCCCCTAAGCCTGTCCCTGTAGGAATATCTAGGCATATCCAGTATGCCCTGGCCTTGGCAAAGAGGCAACGCATAGCACATGCACTGACATCCTAGGGACTGACACCTCTCTCCGACTCACATACATAGCAAAAAGGATGCCAACCACACCACACAACATGTACCTTATCATGCATTGGCTGTGTACTGCATGCATCCTACAGAGTCTTCCCTGAAGCACTGTGATCTGAACTGCTGCAGGCACAAAGTAAGTCACTCTTCTTTACAACAAATGTATGGAGTACTAGACTATGATAGCATATCTATGGACCTGCCACATGTATCAAGGGAATAGAGTGGGCTACTGGGATACCTGCAGACAACTGACAGCTATGTGGGAGAACAGGAACTCTCTGCCCAATACTGGCTGCCCCATAATATGCAGTAGGATCCAAGGCAGCAAAACCCACTGTACTATGCGAGGGAAATGAATAGGACAGATGCATGACTGTCACTGTTAGAGTCCCCTAATCCTATCACACCTGTGTTCCCATACAACTGCAGTAACATTATGTTTGCAAGGTAATAGCAGCACTCCACACAATCCCAGGGCTGTCCCAATCAATCTGGTGACATGTTCCATGTCCACAACACGCAAGGGTCAATGTGCTGTGTATGTCTGTGCTTGATAGTGCCAGGAATTAAACTGCCTTGTCTGGTGGCTGTTGCGGCTTAGTGGGCTAAGTACATTCAGATGGTTGATGGTGTTCATAGTTCAAGACTGGCGCCACCTACTATCTTGCATGTGAGCTACACGTATGGGAAGAGTTTGACAGACTGTCCATATGTCACTATTTTTACTGCAAGAAAGCTGGACAAAACCAGAGACTATGGAGGGACAGGGAGGCACAGATATGGGCAGTAAACAGCTCTGAGTAACCTAGATGGTGGCTAGTAGAACAGCAGGTTGTAACAAGACAGAGTAGCAGCAGGATGTAAAGGTCATCACATAACAATATCAGTACTTACAACAAGTCAGTGGGCACCATCATACCTCTCAAATGTACAGAGTTTCAAAGAATGTCCACATTTTTGTCTCACATTTCTGGTCCATTTTTCATAACATTGCAGTTTTCTGGCAAACTAGTAGCAAATCAATAAAAGTTGATATTAGAAAATAATGACAGCCATTTGAAATGCAGACTTCATACCCTTCAGAAAATTCATGCTAATACAAAATCTGTTATTCTACCAACTGTCTAAGTTTGTAAAAGCAATATAAAAAAATTGTCCCTATTTTTGGGCCTGTGTCCCACTTTTATATATGGCTTTGTTCAGATTTCTTGCACTAAGAGGTTGAGAGTTATGGGCACCATGTAGCATTATAATACCAATACAGCACAAATTGTCTGAGGTCCAGAGCAGACATATTTGGCCCAATGCTAGACATCCTGCAAAACAGGTACAGTCAGAGGTGTGAAGTCTATAACCCTGTGTGTGATGTTACTTGTATCCCAGTCATAGCATACCTACAACTACATAGAACTGGAACTGTAGACAAAGCCAGGAACAGGAGCGGGACAAAGGGCCACATATAAGGAGAAGGATGTACTACTGGCCAGACAAATGTAGCAAGTGCAGAGTAGAACAGGCCGTGCAGTAGCATGGGTTCCCTGCTGTGTACAGAGTCAGTAACTCAAATGTCTGTCAGCAATTCCTCACCTCAGTCTGTAATGATCTGAATTGATGTACTAGGAAATCACATTGCTATGTAAAATGTACCAGACATTTGATGAAAAACCCTGTTCAGCCTAATACAATCTGTACACACCCTAGGTATGAGTTAGATATTACGGCCAGCACGCAACTGGGGAATCCCTTGGGCATTATATCAGGGAGGTGCTGGACTGTGTAATCAGGTGCAGCAGCCAATTGGCTGTAGCACACAGAATCCCATACTGGAGTACAGGTAGGTCTGGACTGGAGTCCCCTTCTAAATACTGATGGTCACACTGGAGATGCTCCTACACTTAGCTAATTTCAGCACATGTCTGAAGCATCATCTGCCTAAAGAACTGAGATGCCAACATATCTCTGTGCATACAGACAGCTATGTTTACCTAACTGTCTCTCCCCTATCCCCGTCAGACATGATTATTCTTATCTATCAGTATGTGGCACATATAAGATATATATATATATATATATATATATATATATATATATATATATATATATATATATATATATCTGTAGAGTTTTATATAAATACATATATATATAGGTTTTATATATAGAGAGAGAAGATGTTGTCCTGTTCGACTCTCAGCTAGAGCGTCTTCTGTGTGGAGACATGCGTGAATGGGCATACCTTCATTGAAGGTTGTACATCATGGCTGGCAACGTGGTACATAAAAAATCTGTTGCCAATCATTAGCGGACTGGACTTCCACTATGGTGACCCCTAACCAGGAAAAGCCGAAATATACAACAACAACAACATATAGAGAGAGAGAGAGAGAGGGGGAGATAGACACAGAAAGGTATAGAGTGCTGTAGTGCTGCAGCCACTTACACACCAATTTTTACCAGTGACATGTGCAACTAATACAGTGAGCTGTCATGTGTGTTAGTAGGTAGGTAGAGGTTCTAATCTTACATAAGACACTGTTTGTGTGTTTGTGTGTAGATGTTCCGCATACACATGCCCATTATGTCTCTGCAATGGTCAGCCATTTTATGGCCCTGTTACTAGTGTCCTCCACAACAGTGCCCTCCCTGTCAGCAGCTGTTGATGTCATCCACCCCAACAGCATGGCAGACATTCTCCAAACACATAAGTTCTGTGGTGCGTGCAATTTGTACATAGCACTATACTACATACAACTAGATAGGTAGGGATTATAGTCCCAATGATGGAAATTCTGTGAGTGTGTATGTGTGTAAGTATATCCCCTTGCAGCAGTGTGTCTGTCTTGCCCATGTATGAGCAATGCTCATACATTTTAAGGCCCATGCCTACCAGTTAACTCCCACATTGCCTTACTTTACAGGGCCTGCTGATGTCACCCACCTTAGAAGCATAGTCAGACACTCTCCAAGCACATAAGCTCAGTGGCACATGTGATAAGCACATAGCACTATAGTATATACATATAGACAGATAGGAGTTCTTATTCCAGGAAGAGCAACTCTGTGAGTGTGTGTGTGTAAGTATATCCTCTTGCAGCAGTGTGTCTGTCTTGCCTATGTGTGTGCAATACATATGCATTTTAAGGCCCATGCTTACTTGCTAACCTCCATGTTGGCTTACTTTACAGGGCCTGCTGATGTCATCCACCTTAAAAGCACAGTTAGACACTCTCCAAATGCATAAGCCCTGTGGCGCATGCACTAAATATGTAGCACTATACTTTATATGACTACATAGGTAAGGGTTCATCTCTCAAAACCAGCAATTCAGTGTATGTGTGCATGTAAGCATATCCCCTTGAGCAGTGTAGTTGTCATGTGTGTGAGTGATGGTTATACAATTTTAAGGGCCTGTGCAAACCTGTTAACCCCCTCATTGGCAATCTTTACAGCACCTGCAAATGTCATCCACCTGAACAGTAGTGACAGACACTCCAAAAAACACATAAGTTCATTGGTGCATTCGACATGTATGTAGCTCTATAGTATGTGCAACTAGACAGGTAGGGGTTCTACCCTCAACAAGGGCAGTTTATGAGGGTGTGTGCCACATGCAATGTGTATGTAGTGCTATAGTATGTACAACTAGACAGGTAGGGGTTCTACTCTCAACAAGGGCAGTGTGTGTGTGTAGTCATTTTACATCGCAAACACCTAAATGTTATGAGAAAAAGCATAATCTAGGCAAATGCTACAAAAATAAGCTGCTATATTGCCAAAAAAGTGAGGTTCTGTCGGTTGCACTCACCGTGGTATGGCTTGTCCTGCCAACTATCACATTACTACAAAAAGTGTCTCACATTGGGCATTTGATAAGATGGCAACCCTAGTCTGTCTTGCCTCTGTGTGTGCAAGTCTTCTTCTTCTTTCATCTTTTTCCTGGTTAGGGGATACCACAGCAGATCACCTGTCCACTCATGATTGGCAGTAGAGTTTTACAGTGTGGAGTTGCCAGCCCGACGCCCAACCTTCCACGGAAGGGACACACATGCACACACTCACACCTAGGGCCAATTTAGAGAGTCCAATCCACCTACAGCATGACTTTGGGATGTGGGAGGAAACCGGAGTACCTGTAGGAAACCCACACAACCACAGGGGGGACATGCAGACTCCGCACAGAAGGGACCCCAGCCAAGAATTGAACCGGTGAGCCTCTTGCTGTGAGGCAACAATGCTAACCACTGCACCACCATGGCCGCCCTGCCTCTGTGTGTGCAATATGTATACATTTTGAGGCCATGTGAGTAGCTTCTGCCCCTAACTAACCCACATGTACCTAGGCATGAATCCTACCCACCAGCACCTACATTTGTAGGTACTAACCAGGTTTGTGGATGACTGTAAGTTGGGTGCTGTCTGTCATTGACTCCCCCAAATTATGCTAATATAATGAAAGAGGGCCTTACTTCAACTACAGACTGGTGCCAAGGTCCTGGACTCAAGCTAAATGCAAAAAACTATATCATCAAACCAGTTGGCAAAGACATGGACCCACTGTTTACCCCATCAATGGCAGCCCCCTAAACACACAACCTATGCTGAGAGACTTGATTACTCAGGTTGATAACAGTTTCACATTTAGTCATCATGTAGCGGCAGTGGTCAGAAAAGCCTTGTATTTGGTTCATCTCATAGGTAAAGGGATTGCATCTAGAAAAAAGGAGGGCATTACCTCTCTGTAGTCCTCACTCCATAGACCAGTATTTTACTACAATGCTCCATTTAGTATGTAGCTATTCAGACATCTGCACCAACTGGAAAGGCCATGGAAATCCCTCACAAAGGTAATCCATGGCCTCCAACACCTGCCCCATGCAGACAGGCTCAAATCACTATTGCTCCACTCAATATCAGACAGGTTGCTCAGAGGTGGGCTGTGTCACACCTACAAGGCAATGTTGGACTCTGCGCTACTACAGCTGCCCCATATCTGTAAGTCTAACTCTCACACATTACCTGCACAACAGGCCTGAAATTTATATGTGACATCAACACAACCTGCTGGTGAGCTAGGGTTGTCTCCCAGAGGCTGCCTTGTCTCAGAAATACACTTTCCATACACATCAAACAGAGTACCACACTATTTTTAAGTGCCACCATGATGAGTGGATGGGAAACCACATTTCTGTCTCAGGGGTTCCACCTGTGTCTTTCATTGAGAGGGGCAATGGGTGCTGACTGATGTTTCTTTCTGGGGATAAACTAATGGCTAGGCTTGTAAGGACCCCAGGGCCATTACTCTAGTAACCTCCTATGATCCTATGAATCTATGATCCTACTGAACTCCCAGGTGACATGTATCAGGAGTAGCATGCTGTATCACGGGGTATGCATGCAGGGTTATGCTGTCTGCCTCCAATGTTCCTGACACACTGTTCTAAACATATGCACCTAGGTAACCATGTACATATACAGCCATACCTTGGCAAAGTCACATTTCTGCATTACCACTATACTATCCTGAGCCACTGTATTGGCACCAGCTCTCCACGGCATAGACACACAGACCCCTGGAACAGAAAAAGAAAAAGGTGTGGGAGACAACAGTCAGTCAGCAATACTGCCACCAATGTAGCATCATGGAACAAAGGCGCATACACTTTTATGTGTACTCATGACACATGCCAGCAGACCACACCTTACAGTGCATAACACTACTGCACTACAAACTGTCATTAAATGTACTATAGTCACCCTGTGCATCAGACACATATTTGCATGTCCCTGCATTGATGGTATGGATGACAGGGATGTGGCACAGGTATCATTGCATGCACAGGGGGGTGTGGGGTTGCGAAAGGCCTAGGCTGTGTCACACAGTTGAAATTGTGTGTGTGTGTGTGTGTGTGTGTGTGTGTGTGTGTGTGTGTGTGTGTGTGTGTGTTTGTGTGTGTCTGCAGGAGTGCTGGTCTGTTGGGCCATGGAGAAGAGCTGTGTGTGTCTGTTTGTGATCTGCATGTGATGAGTGAGTGTGTACGTGTACACAGTCAAGCCATGTGCTAGCCATACACGAGGGTATGTTGGACAGCTGTGGACTGTACATGGCAGAATGTACACTTCATCATCTCTGGCCATGAACACAGAAACTGGCTCTGGCAGGAGTAGCACTGGCACCACCATGCCCAGGATCAGATGCGGTACTACTTGCTGATAGTGACTGGTGTCTGCTGGGTCCATCTCCCTCACATGACCACTCAGAACCATGTACCCATGGCCTGCCATGTCATGGTGTGGACAGCGCCCATCCTTCTGTAGTGCTGATGGTACTGCCAATACAGGACCATGACTGTGCATGGCCACATGGACTCTCAGCTGATGTTGGTGCTGACCTACATCCACGTGTCTGATGCCCTACTCCCACAACATGTTCCAGCACAGACAATGTGGGGTTAAGAACTGACAATGTTTCACCCCACTGTCTGTAAACTATGTCAGCTAAATGATGCATGGTGTCACTAATGTTGTGGATGGAGTCATTGATGCCAAACAGTAATGCATCTATGACCTTGTGCACCCATCTTGTTTTGTGTTCATAAAGTGCCTATGCCTCCATGATGGACTGAAACATGTGTCAAGTGACTCATGAACTGACACCTGTGACAGTTGGTGGATGGGCAGCAGTCCTCCTTTGAGCACCACTGTCAATCTGCCTCTCTGGGACCTCATCAGCTCTCTGGCTATGGCTAGTGTCTGCAGTCACAGATGCCATAGTCACCACACTCTCCTGTTTGATGCTACTACCCTCTGACTGTCCAATATCTATGGTCACAGAGGACTGGGTATTTTTGGGCATACTGACTGTGTGCAGGGACACTGGTGGAGGAAGTGGGATGTCAACCCATGGAACAGATTCAGCCCCCAACAACCCCACCTGTGCCTCACTATGGCCACTATCATCATCAGAGCCTGATGAGACACTGACATCAGGTTGGGAGGGGGACAGACTCCATCCCCCACGGTCACCTATAAGGAGGAAGACAACAATGATTACATTAATACCTGCACTATTATGTCTGCTGATCCTCACACACACACATACAGGTGAGGTGCCACAACTGCATTATACATACCACACCTTATTACTGATCTCATGCAAAACACACAAGCAGACCACAACAGACACAGACAAGACAGGCCCTTAACAACATGCAGTGCAGCTACATCTGGTTAATGTTGCCAGTACTATACACCTGTGAGATAAGCGACATGTCAGTGTATGTGATGAACCTTCACCTATAACACAGTGCATGTCTCCACCATATTATTGCACCCTGGATAGTACACTGCATACACCTTTACAGAAATGCATGCAAATATGTTACAGCTCCTGAAAATATGCTACTGTGATTACCAGTTCAATGCACTGCAGTGAACTCCTTCACAACTAAACACACAGGTATTGTACTGTGGCTAAGCTTAACAGTTGTGTCCATGGCAGACTGGCAGCCCTTAACATTCCTAAGGTACAGACCATCCATAATAAAACAGTTTCACACTCACTGGCTACAGAATGTTGGACTCCAGCCATAACAGATGTACCTATGGAATTGTGGGGAGTGGTATTGTCAGCAAACACAAATGTGGCATTGGTACAGGATAATATGTGAGTATATCAACATGTACAGTATGAACTGTGATACTGGCCATATTACTGACATTCTGAGTATGTGTGCACATGTGTGTTACAACCCCCCCAATGCATATTGACCTGAGATTCGTGCACAGGTTTGCAGGGGCTGCCACTCTGACTGCTACACTATTAATGTGATGACCACAGGAGGCTTACTTGGATGCTCCTCTGCTGTGGAAGCTCTGCCACCCAACTCCATGACATATGGGGTGATGGATGCTTGAGAGCTGGTGGCTGAGCCAAGATTTGCCAGGAACTTGTCTGTGGCCGAGAGTGGTTGTTGTGTTGCAGGCCCTCCACTAGTGCCAGCATGGTCTCTGGCCACAGCTGCAGCCTTTGCCATGCAGCATTTATAATGTCAGTGACCTGATGTTGGACCTGCTCATAGCTTTTTTTCTGTAGCCCAATGTGATTTACTGATGCAACAAAGTCTGCCCACAGTGCAGCACACTGTTCCAGATTATGGTGACTCATTGACAGCAGGATGGCATGATGCAGTCTAAGGCCATCAACTATAACTTCATTCTTGGCTGCAGAAAAAGGTGGGTTCCTCTATCTGTTCTTCACTCCTGACAGACAAGAAGAAGGGAACTCATGACAGGACCACATACATTGCTCTCCATTATGTACACACCCTGCATATCCACATTTGACAGCACAGTCCTCTGCTAACTCTCACATCATTTCAGGCACTCCTACTGTGTACAAAGAGAGAATCTGGGAAACAGAAAAAAAAAAAATTAAGCTTGTTTCCTGCCTTTCCTGTTAAGTGGTATGGACTATTTGTAGGCTTCTGAGCCACCAAGCCTTTCTGTGTTGGAGGGAAACCTTCTAGCTTAGTTTTTTTTTTCTTATAACTAGCCAGTTTTCTAGTTTCAGCACTCAAATCTGTTTCTTTGATCTCAGCACTTATTCAGAAAAAAAAAAAAAAATGTCATCTGCTTTTACAGTACTTGTGTTTCTACCTACTTTTTTTACTTTTGCATCATCTTAAAAGTACTCAATTGTATTTATTACTGCTTGGTGTAACTCATTCTAAGCCTTTTGGTTTAAACACTTGGGCTTCGGACCAGTTGTTTTGCACTGGGAGGGTTTGTGGTCTGCACTGTAGTAGCAGAACAGGTAGCTTTCATCCTTCTAAGTTGGGAACTGCTGATTGAGAGCCCAGTGTCTGTTATTCTTAAAGTGTATTAATTCTGGTTTAAGCACTTGGGCTTTCAGGCCAGTTATTTTACATTAAGAAGGTTTGTGGTCTGCACTCTTGTGGGAGGAGAGGCTGGACTCTGCCCTTCTGAGCTGGGAATTTCTGGTTAAAGGTTTATAATGCATGCATATTTGAACTGTATCTTACTGAAATTGGTACACCTTGTTTGCTGTAGCATAGACTAGATCCAGGCCTGCTGAATCTAGCTTTGTTTATATGCTTGTTGTTTGTTTGCTTGTTATTTCCCTGGAACGCTAATTCCACCTAATACGCAGCTTCTCAGTGCTTCTGTGGATCACTAGTGATATCTGCATTGCTTACTGTACTTATTTCCTTGTTTCACTTGAAAGAAAGTTACTGTTTGTCGTTTTTGCATTTAAGTTACCTGTAACACATTGCACTTAAGTTACCTGGCACTTGCTCACTAAAGCAATTATATAAGTCAGCACTAAAAATTAAAAGCACTACACCCTCACTCCCCACTGACCCTGGTTTTCAATTATTAAGGAATTCCCAATATTATTCTAGCATGTCCAAAGGTGAGTTGTCAATCTCCTCTCCGGTCCAGCTGGTGAATCTGGGAATCTTGAGGCAATGTTACAACTGTCTCATGTACACAGACAACCCTCTCCTCCTCCCAACAAATTCCAACACATGTGAGAGATGGAACCATATAGCCAAAGTGGTGGCTAAGCTCTCTCAACTCAGTACTGGCATAACCAGTCAGGAGGAGAAGGAAACCACACTCACTACAATTCCAGTCTCACATAGACCTACCACAACAGCAAACCAAACACATAATCACACAAAAACATACTCGGAGGCTCTAAATAAAGATCTGCCAAAGCAGCAGAGACCTCCAAAGCAGACATCCAAGCAGCCGCTACCCCAAAACAAAACACGTGCAACACATATCTCACAAAGCCAGTGTGCCGAACAGTCACAGCCCTTAAGACTAAACAACACACCTGATACACTTGTAATAGGTGACTCTATCGTCAGGCACACTGATGTCCCGCCCACCAGGCTGAACAAGGAGAGGGTCACAGTGAGCAGCCTGTCGGGCACTAGGATCCGCCACATAACACAGGCACTCAGGTCACTCCAAGGCAAGTACAAATATGACTCAGTCATTGTCCATGCTGGTGTAAATGACCTGAGACATACCTCCCTGGACTACATGAAAAGAGACATAAAGGAGCTCTCTGAGCATGTAGCCCAGGCTGGTATGACCCTGACCTTGAGTAGCATCTTACCCTCACTAAGAATGATGCCACAGTATGAAGACAAGATGAACAATTTCAACAATTGGCTTAAGTACTGGTGTCATTCAAAGGGGATCCAATGCCTGTCAGCTTGGGATGATATGCTCGACAAGCCACGATGCTTCGCTAGGGACAGCTTGCACCTGTCACCCCTGGGCTTTCGGATATTGGCAAAGGCTCTTGCTACCCCCATAGTGCCTTTTTTAGGCAAGGCTCAAAAGACAAACCCACCTCCATAGGTATCATAAGGGATAAGAAACTAAGAGTAATGCTACTCAACGCCAGAAGTCTAAACCTCAAGATGCACGCACTCGAAATGCTCCTTAGCATGGAGAACATCGATATCTGTGCAGTAACAGAAACCTGGTTCAGGGCTCCTGAGAGCACCCCAGCACTACCAGGTTATACCTCATACCATGCTTTTCGCCCCAAAACTTGGACCAAACCACAAAAGGAGGGGAGTATCGATATTCATCAAAGATACCCACACCTCCAGGTTGGTGGCAAAGCACGAAGCATCAGAGGCTATCCATGTGCAACTAACAGTGGGTAAAACTGCCTTCCAGTTTATAGCCTGCTACAGACCGCCTTGCCAAACCCAGGAACCCCACTCGCCTTCCTGAGAACACTGGAAAATATAAAGGTCTCTCCAAACACCATTATATTGGCGACTTCAACTACCCAAACATAGACTGGGAGCATTACTCTAGCTCCAACACCCTAGCCCAAAGGTTCCTAGAATTTATAAACTCAAATGCTATGGAACAACTTGTTACCACTCCCACAAGAGGGGAAAACATACTGGACCTGATCATCACCAACATGGGACTCTATGCTCCAGACCAGAAGTGTATCCCTCACTGGTAAGATCAGACCATAAACTAATCTCACTGGATATTCACATCCCAATCCACCCCTGCCCAGAAAACCACAGTGAAAAACTTCTAAAGCAAATTTCACACTCCTCAAAAACTGAGGTGGAATCCTTCAAGCCCCTGGGCCTGTGGAAAATACGGCCCAGACCAAGAGAATCCTTTATAAATGCATTTTATGAACACCTTCAGAATGCATGGATCATGCGATCCCAACAAAACCAAGACCCAATCCTCCAAAGGCAGACGTCCTGTCTGGTGGACCCCAGCCATAAACAAACTATACAATAGAAGGAGGAAGCTACTAAATGATAGAGCAAAATCCCAAAAGGGAAGGCATCACTGATCAGTATTAGCAAAAACTACGGGCACACATAAAATTGTCTAAGGCCAGCCGAGAGAAAATTGCACAGGACACTAAGGATAATCACAAGGCTTTCTTTAGTTATGTTAGGAACCTGGGTGGTAATTCCCAGATATGCTCAGAATTAGTCCAATATGACAAAAATACACGAACCCACAGACATTGCCAACATCCTAGCTGAGAGGTTCAGCAAACTTCTCCCCACCAAGAGGGCAAATATCTATCCCAGCAGAGTGCTGCTCCCCTCACATCTCAGATGCTCAGGTAAGAGCTGCCCTCTCCAAAGCAAAAAACACAGCATCAATGGGACCAGACGGTGTCCCGGCTGCCCTACATGAACTCCAAGAAGAGCTAAACCCAAACATAAAACTACTGTTCAATCTCAGCCTTACTACAGGATATGTGCCCAGAGAGTGGTGTACAGCAACAGTGGTCCCTCTCCATAAAGGTGGTGCCTCAATGGATCCTGGAAACTATCGCCCCATAAGCCTGACTAGCTTGGTCTGCAAAGCTATGAAAGGATCATCATGGACCTCATAAATAAAGATATTGGGGACCTACAAACACTGGATCCTACCCAGTTCGGCTTTGTTAAGGGCAGATCCTGCCTCTTAAACCTGGTTGATTTCTTTAAAACAGTCACCAAGGCCATTGATGAGGAGAAGGTGGTCCACACAGCCTACCTGGACCTCGCCAAAGCCTTCGATACAATACCCCACTCGGGCATTATAGATAAGCTCACCAGCTTAAATATAAACCCCTATGTCACTAGATGGATTGCAAATTGGCTCAAGGACAGAACCCACATGGTTAGAATTGCTGGAGCCATGTCAGACTCCAAACCGGTTACAAGTGGTGTCCCACAAGGCTCAGTCCTGGGACCTCTTGTTCGGTATATATTTCTCGGAGGTACAGGCCAACATGGAAGGACTGTGGCTGACCAAGTTCGCAGATGACTGCAAACTGGGTGCCATAATCGACTCTCCAGCCGACACAAGCATCTTCCAAAAGGGCCTCATAGAAACAGACAACTGGTGCCAGAGCCATGGCCTCAAGCTAAATGCCAAAAGTGTATAGTCATCCCTTTGGCAAAACAAAGTGCCCACAAATTACCACATAGGTGGTAATCCATTAAGTACAGAAGAAGTAATTAGGGACCTGGGGACCCAAGTTGATAGCAATCTCTCATTTGACAACCACGTGGCCAAAGTGGTTAGAAAAACATTTTATATAGCCCACCTAATCATGAAGGGATTCATCTAGATCAGGGGACATCATCGTGCCTCTTTACTCATCCCTCATCAGGCCCATAATTGAGTACAATGCCCCTTTTGGGATGTACCTTACCAGACACCTGCAGCAACTGAAAGACCCCAAAAGTACCTCACCAAGAGGATCAAAGGGCTCAAACAGATGCCATATGAAGTACATTTAGAAAAGATTGGAACCAATTTTGAGTGTAGGCACACACCCATGTGGCAAATGCAAGGCATGTGAGTACATTAGGGGACACTGATTTTAAGCATCCTGATTTAAGCAGAATTTTTTCATTTTAAGGAAGGGCAACATGTAGGACTAAACATTTGGTTTATATGGCGAATTGTGAGAAATGCACATGTTTTTATGTTGGAATGACTAACAATATGCTAAAAGTTAGAATCCTGCAACATCTCAGTAGCATTAGGAACCTTGATATAGGTAATGCCCTCTATAGACACATAAGCCAGAATCCTACACATTGTTTTAAATTTAGATGCATAACTAATGTTATGGTTAATGACAGGGGGGGGATGTTAAACATAGGACAGCCTTAGCAGAATCCAAGTGGATAGTTGATCTGAGAGCACATAGACCACCAGGTCTTAATGATGTATTACCTGTTAAACCCGCCCTAGAAAATAGGCGGGTGTTTGTAAGAAAGTGATTGGCTGCTATGTATTTTAAATAAAGACTGTTTTAATGTATTGAAACTATGTCTGATGAAGGGCTATCCCGAAAGCGCTTACATCCAATAAAAGTTTTTTAACTGGATTTATCTTGGCAGTGTCCTACTACTCATTATTCCTTGGATATATTATTTTAGTACCTGGGACTTCAGTATAACGTTTCTTCTTTCTTTGGTTATAATGTCAGTGACCTGATGTTGGACCTGCTCATAGCTTTTTTTCTGTAGCCCAATGTGATTTACTGATGCAACAAAGTCTGCTCACAGTGCAGCACACTGTTCCAGATTATGGTGACTCATTGACAGCAGGATGGCATGATGCAGTCTAAGGCCATCAACTATAACTTCATTCTCGGCTGCAGAAAAAGGTGGGTTCCTCTATCTGTTCATCACTCCTGAAAGACAAGAAGAAGGGAACTCATGACAGGACCACATACATTGCTCTCCATTATGTACACACCCTGCACATCCACATTTGACAGCACAGTCCTCTGCTAACTCTCATATCATTTCAGGCACTCCTACTGTGTACAAAGAGAGCATCTGGGAAACAGAAAAAAAAAAATTAAGCTTGTTTCCTGCCTTTCCTGTTAAGTGGTATAGACTATTTGTAGGCTTCTGAGCCCCCAAGCCCTTCTGTGTTGGAGGGAAGCCTTCTAGCTTAGTTTTTTTTTCTTATAACTAGCCAGTTTTCTAGTTTCAGCACTCAAATCTGTTTCTTTGATCTGAGCACTTATTCAGAAAAAAAAAAAATTTCATCTGCTTTTACTGTACTTGTGTTTCTACCTACTTTTTTTTACTTTTGCATCATCTTAAAATTACTCAATTGTATTTATTACTGCTTGGTGTAACTCATTCTAAGCCTTTTGGTTTAAACACTTGGGCTTCGGACCAGTTGTTTTGCACTGGGAGGGTTTGTGGTCTGCACTGTAGTGGCAGAACAGGTAGCTTTCATCCTTCTAAGTTGGGAACTGCTGATTGAGAGCCCAGTGTCTGTTATTCTTAAAGTGTATTAATTCTGGTTTAAGCACTTGGGCTTTCAGGCCAGTTATTTTACATTAAGAAGGTTTGTGGTCTGCACTCTTGTGGGAGGAGAGGCTGGACTCTGCCCTTCTGAGCTGGAAATTTCTGGTTAAAGGTTTATAGTGCATGCATATTTGAACTGTATCTTAATGAAATTGGTACACCTTGTTTGCTGTAGCATAGACTAGATCCAGGCCTGCTGAATCTAGCTTTGTTTATATGCTTGTTGTTTGTTCGCTTGTTATTTCCCTGGAACACTAATTCCACCTAATACGCGGCTTCTCAGCGCTTCTGTGGATCACTAGTGATATCTGCATTGTTTACTGTACTTATTTCCTTGTTTCACTTGAAAGAAAGTTACTGTTTGTCATTTTTGCATTTAAGTTACCTGTAACACATTGCACTTAAGTTACCTGGCACTTGCTCACTAAAGCAATTATATAAGTCAGCACTAAAAATTAAAAACCCTCACTCCCCACCTGACCCTGGTTTTCAATTATTAAGGAATTCCCAATATTATTCTAGCATGTCCAAAGGTGAGTTGTCAATCTCCTCTCCGGTCCAGCTGGTGAATCTGGGAATCTTGAGGCAATGTTACAACTGCCTCATGTACACAGACAACCCTCTCCTCCTCCCAACAAATTCCAACACATGTGAGAGATGCAACCATATAGTCAAACTGGAGGCTAAGCTCTCTCAACTCAGTACTGGCATAACCAGTCAGGAGGAGAAGGAAACCACACTCACTACAATTCCAGTCTCACATAGACCTACCACGACAGCAAACCAAACACATAATCACACAAAAACATACTCGGAGGCTCTAAATAAAGATCTGCCAAAGCAGCAGAGACCTCCAAAGCAGACACCCAAGCAGCCGCTACCCCAAAACAAAACATGTGCAACACATATCTCACAAAGCCAGTGGGCTGAACAGTCACAGCCCTTAAGACTAAACAACACACCTGATACACTTGTAATAGGTGACTCTATCACCAGGCTGAACAAGGAGAGGGTCACGGTGAGCAGCCTGTCGGGCACTAGGATCCGCCACATAACACAGGCACTCAGGTCACTCCAAGGCAAGTACAAATATGACTCAGTCATTGTCCATGCTGGTGTGAATGACCTGAGACGTACCTCCCTGGACTACATGAAAAGAGACATAAAGGAGCTCTCTGAGCATGTAGCCCAGGCTGGTATGACCCTGACCTTGAGTAGCATCTTACCCTCACCAAGAATGATGCCACAGTATGAAGACAAGATGATCAATTTCAACAATTGGCTTAAGTACTGGTGTCATTCAAAGGGGATCCAATGCCTGTCAGCTTGGGATGATATGCTCGACAAGCCACGATGCTTCACTAGGGATGGCTTGCACCTGTCACCCCTGGGCTTTTGGATATTGGCAAAGGCTCTTGCTACCCCCATAGTGCCTTTTTTAGGCAAGGCTCAAAAGACAAACCCACCTCCATAGGTATCACAAGGGATAAGAAACTAAGAGTAATGCTACTCAACGCCAGAAGTCTAAAGCTCAAGATGCATGCACTCGAAATGCTCCTTAGCATGGAGAACATCGATATCTGTGCAGTAACAGAAACCTGGTTCAGGGCTCCCGAGAGCACCCCAGCACTACCAGGTTATACCTCATACCATGGTTTTCGGCCCCAAAACTTGGACCGAACCACAAAAGGAGGGGGAGTATCCATATTCATCAAAGATACCCACACCTCCAGGTTGGTGGCAAAGCACGAAGCATCAGAGACTATCCATGTGCAACTAACAGTGGGTAAAACTGCCTTCCAGTTTATAGCCTGCTACAGACCACCCTCCCAAACCCAGGAACCCCACTCGGCCTTCCTGAGAACACTGGAAAATATGAAGGTCTCTCCAAACACCATTATATTGGGCGACTTCAACTACCCAAACATAGACTGGGAGCATTACTCTAGCTCCAACACCCTAGCCCAAAGGTTCCTAGAATTTATAAACTCAAATGCTATGGAACAACTTGTTACCACTCCCACAAGAGGGAAAACATACCGGACCTGATCATCACCAACATGGGGACTCTATGCTCCAGACCAGAAGTGTATCCCTCACTGGTAAGATCAGACCATAAACTAATCTCACTGGATATTCACATCCAAAACCCACCCCTGCCCAGAAAACCACAGTGAAAAACTTCTCCAAAGCAAATTTCACACTCCTCAAAACTGAAGTGGAATCCTTCAAAGCCCCTGGGCCTGTGGAAAATATGGCCCAGACTGCAGAATCCTTTATAAATGCATTCTATGAACACCTTCAGGAATGCATGGATCATGCGATCCCAAATAAAACCAAGACCCAATCCTCCAAAGGCAGACATCCTGTCTGGTGGACCCCAGCCATAAACAAACTATACAATAGAAGGAGGAAGCTACTAAATGATAGAGCAAAATCCCAAAAAGGGAAGGCATCACTGATCAGTATTAGCAAAAAACTACGGGCACACATAAAATTGTCTAAGGCCAGGTTCGAGAGAAAAAAATGCACAGGACACTAAGGATAATCACAAGGCTTTCTTTAGTTATGTTAGGAACCTGGGTGGTAATTCCCAGATATGCTCAGAATTAGTCCAAAATGACAAAAATACACGAACCCACAGACATTGCCAAAATCCTAGCTGACAGGTTCAGGGCAAACTCCCCTCCCACCAAAGGGCAAATATCTATCCCAGCAGAGTGCTGCCCCCCTGACATCTCAGATGTTCAGGTAAGAGCCACCCTCTCCAAAGCAAAAAACACAGCATCAATGGGAACAGACGGTGTCCCGGGCTGCATCCTACATGAACTCCAAGAAGAGCTAAACCCAAACATAAAACTACTGTTCAATCTCAGCCTTACTACAGGATATGTGCCCAAAGAGTGGTGTACAGCAACAGTGGTCCCTCTCCATAAAGGTGGTGCCTCAACAGATCCTGGAAACTATCGCCCCATAAGCCTGACTAGCTTGGTCTGCAAAGCTAAGGAAAGGATCATCATGGACCTCATAAATAAAGATATTGGGGACCTATAAACATTGGATACTACCCAGTTCAGCTTTGTTAAGGGCAGATCCTGCCTCTTAAACCTGGTTGATTTCTTTGAAACAGTCACCAAGGCCATTGATGAGGGGAAGGTGGTCCACACAGCCTACCTGGACCTCACAAAAGCCTTCGATACAATACCCCACTCGGGCATTATAGATAAGCTCACCAGCTTAAATATAAACCCCTATGTCACTAGATGGATTGCAAATTGGCTCAAGGACAGAACCCACATGGTTAGAATTGCTGGAGCCATGTCAGACTCCAAACCAGTTACAAGTGGTGTCCCACAAGGCTCAGTCCTGGGACCTCTCTTGTTCGGTATATATTTCTCGGAGGTACAGGCCAACACGGAAGGACTGTGGCTGACCAAGTTCGCAGATGACTGCAAACTGGGCACCATAATCGACTCTCCAGCCGACACAAGCATCCTCCAAAAGGGCCTCATAGAAACAGACAACTAGTACCAGAGCCATGGCCTCAAGCTAAATGCCAAAAAGTGTATAGTCATCCCCTTTGGCAAAAACAAAGTGCCCACAAATTACCACATAGGTGGTAATCCATTAAGTACAGAAGAAGTAATTAGGGACCTGGGGACCCAAGTTGATAGCAATCTATCATTTGACAACCATGTGGCCAAAGTGGTTAGAAAAACATTTTATATAGCCCACCTAATCATGAAGGGATTCACATCTAGATCAGGGGACATCATCGTGCCTCTTTACTCATCCCTCATCAGGCCCATAATTGAGTACAATGCCCCTTTTGGGTGTACCTTAAAAGACATCTGCAGCAACTGGAAAGACCCCAAAAGTACCTCACCAAGAGGATCAAAGGGCTCAAACAGATGCCATATGCTGCCCGGTTAAAGAAACTCCAGCTCTACTCAGTGGCATACCACCTGTTCAGAGGTGATCTGTGCCTGACGTATAAAGCCATGTCCAACCCGGAATTAATGTACATGCTGCACCTCAGAAAATCCAAATCCCATCGAGCTACGCGCTTGAGAGACTTGAACATCAGCACTGAAATAAATAGGACATGCTGGAGGGACAGATTCATAACCCAGAGGCTCCCTTCACTCTGGAATAAAATCCCAGTCCAGGTTAGGCAGAGTCCCTCATTGACTCTCTTCAAGAGGAATCTTGATGAGTGGATGGGAGATCATAGGTTTACCCTGGGTATCACTTCTGTGTCACTGTTAGACAGAGGCACAGTATACTAACCTCGAAAAAGGGCATAGCAAAATAAATTTAAAATGGGTGGCGAAAGCCAAACACATTCTGGCTAGGCTTATAAATGCCCTAGGGAGATAGCCTGGTATGAACCTATGAACCTATGAACCTATATCCTGCCATCTGTCACCACAGTATGTATGTGGCTATCAGCAACATAGTGGCAATACATCATGCATTTTCCTCCTCATCCTGCTGTGTCCTGCCACTTGGTGCATGTTCTCTAAGTTGTTCAACTGCATATTTTCTGTTGCACCTATTATTGCTTATTTATAGCCTGTCTACATTGTATGCAGTAGTGTAAGCCTCCTACATTTCTTTTAAGCACTTAGACTGTAGGCCTACCCCTTCAGTCTCCCTGGTCTTCCCTCCTCAGAGTCTGACAAATATGACTGGACAATTTTCTACAGTTTCCCATGCCAGTCTGGTTGATATGGGCATCCTGACACAGTGTAGCAACTGCCTCATGTACATGGACAACCATCTACAAACATCACAAAGGAACACAATTTGTGAGCTATGCAATGACATTAGGAACCTACAGCCCATGCTCTTTCCCTCTCAAGCCCGCATATCTGGCACCAAAAATGTCATCAACACAATTAGTACACCCCACACACCACCCACACCTATACAACACACACCACACCCACATATGCAGAGGTACTCAACATAAACATCCCCAAACAAAGGAGACCTCCGAGGCAAAAACACACACAAACTCCACAAGCCCTGCACACCCCATACCATGCATAGCCACACACCTGTGTCCCACAGCCACTAAGGTGTCACCATAAATCGAACATAGTCATAGGAGACTCCATTGTGAGACACACTGGTGGGCACCTCACCAGGTTGTATATGGAGAAAGTCACGATTACTTGTCTGTCAGGTGCTAGAATCTTCCATATCACATAAGCACTGCTGTCTCTTAGCAACACATAATATTATGAGTCTGTCATAGTCCATGTTGGCATGCCTGACCTGAGATGTACCTCCCTGGACTATATGATGTGATGCATGATTAAGCACACTGATTATGTGTCCCAAGCAGGTATGCCCCTAGCCTTAAGTAGCATTCTCCCATCACCCATAATGATGCAGCAATACAATCAGGAAATTATTGACCTTAACAATTGGCTTGGTTTCTGGTGCCATTTCAGGGAGATCCAGTACCTGACAGCCTGGGATGGTATGATTAACCAACAACGATGCTTTGACAGAGATGGCCTTCATCTGTCTCTCCTGGCCTTCAGGCTTTTGTCAATGGTTCTTGTCACCCCCATAGTGGCTTTATTAGGGAAAAGTGGTGACATTAACACTACCAACATGAAACTGTCAACAAATCACAAATTGAAGGTCATGCTGCTAAATGCTAGCAGTCTAAACATAAATCTGCATTCATTGGAAGCAGTCTTAACCCTGGAATATACTGACATGTGTGCAGTCACAGATACATGGTTCAAAGCTACATAGACCACCCCAACCTTACATGGTCACCCATTCTGTCATACAGTCAGACCCCAAGGTGCCGGCAGTAAAGCCAAGGGACGTGTGGTTTCACTATATATGAAAGACATATGCGCCTCCAGGCTGGTCAAATAGTAAGACACACAGGAGACACTCCAGGTGCAGTTAACCATTGCCAAGACCACTATTCAAATCATAGCTATCCACTGGGCCCATATGTCACCAGGAAGCCCATTCTGCCTATATGGAGATATTCAACTCTATCAGGATTTGACTCTGTACTCTAATCCTGGGTGACTTTAAGTACCAAAACATATACTGGAAGAACTGCTTATGCCAGCACACAAATGCCGAGAGATTCATGGAATTTGGTGATGTAAACACCTTAGAACAGCTATTTACTACCTGCACATAAGGTCAAGATCTGTTGGAGTTGATATTAAACAACACGGGTAACCATTTCAGCATCCCTACAGAATCATCCTCCATAGTAAAACCAACTTTAAAGCAGTCATGTTTGCAGTCACCATCTCCCACAATACCCATCTAGCTAGGGTCAGATATACAAACATCTCCAAAGTTGATTATAGCCTCCTGAATAATGGTATAAACAGCTTCACAGCCCCTTCACCTCTGTAGCAACTGGCACCAACATCCACAAATACACCAAAGCACTATATATGCATTTGTATAGATGCATGGAGTCAGGTATTCCCGACAGGACTACATCATCCTCTGCAATTATAAATAAACTTATCTGGTGGACATCTGCAATAAATACACTCTATAACAGGAGTGAAATATTCATCCGTGGTGGTGCAGCGGTAGCATTGTTGCTTCACAGCAAGAGGTTCTCACGTTTGATTCTCAGCTGGAGTGCTGTGTAGAGTCTGCATGTCCTCCCCGCGGTTGGGTGGGCTTACAAAAGACATGCGTAAATGGCCGTGCCTTCGTTGAAGGTTGAACATCGAGCTGGCACCTCAGTGTTCATCAAAATCTACTGCCAATCATTAGCGGATCGGAGTTCTGCTGTGGCGACCCCTAACCGGGAAAAGCCAAAAGACAACAACAACAACAGGAAGGAAATATTGCTATCCAATACAAAGAAGGAGCAGGTGCCCAATTTGAAACACTGTCTCCTTAGCCTGAACAAGCAAATAAGAGCACTACTGAAATCTTGCAAATCAAACTCTGAGCCCACATTGGCAACATCTACTACAGACAGTCATTTCTAACAATGTCCTAAGCATGCAGTCAGTCGTGAGGGATTTGGTCACACAGTTTGATGGCACCATGACATTTGACTATCATGTTGCTTCCTTTTTTAAGGAAAGCCTTCTACATGGCACAATTCATACATAAGAGTATCTCTTCAGGGACATGGGGGTCATAACATCCCTGTATTCCTCCCTAATAAGCTCCATTATTGAGTATAATGCCCCTTTCATCATGTACCTCACAAAGCACATACAGCAGGTGGGGAGACCACATAGGTTCCTCACCAGGGAATACTAGGGCCTCAAACATCTACCATATGCAGATAGGCTAAAAGCCCTATCCCTCTACCCGGTTTCATATGGACTTCTCAGAGATGACCTCTGTCTGGCATACAAGGTGATCATGGACCACCTTGATGGGACTGCTGCACATCCGAAAGTCAAGCTCCACTCAAGTAACCCACAGATGCACCTTCAACCTGGTCTATGACATCAACAGAACTTGTTGGTGGGTCAGATGTGTGTCCCACACACTCACCCAGCTATGGAATGGACAGCCTGTCCACATCAGGTAGAGTACCTCTTTACCCCTTTTTAAGGGAAACCTGGATAACTGGATGGTAAACAGGACATACACCCTTGAGATACCACCCGTGTCCCTGTTAGACTGAGCACTGGGTGCTGACTTGCATAAACTTGGCCTAAACTGTGGGCTAGGCTTATGAGGGCCTCAGGGCCAATAGCCTAGTAACCTTCTATGATCCTAGGTATACTGGTTATGGCCCTGTGTGTTGTGATGGACTGTGTTGTTATGTCTCGACATCCACCACTGTCATCTACTGTGGTGTGTCCCCTATGGAAGATGTCCCAGTACCATGTCATACAGCCACCATCTGACAAATAGGTGAGTGGTACTACAAGTGTATGGGGACAGTCCAGTAACATATGTGTAACACAATGACAGACAGCACTGCAAATGAGCTGTGGGATATCCTCCCTGTTTGTGTCCGACATCTGCAGTACACAGATGTTTGCAAAATGTGCACATGCACCTGATATATGTGGACCCTCTGTCAGACAAATGTGGATGTCTTGCAAGTAGTTGGACAATACATAATTGTTGTTCCCAGACTGTAGGGAATCTGGCTGCTACACACCAGACCCCTCAGAAAACAGTTAAGGTACATTAATATCTGGTACAGTATTCATTCCCTTACATTGTATGCTCAATATATACACTCTGTCATTGCGGCCGGGCCTGTGTCCCCTAATTACTACTGACTATAATCTGCTGTCCTGCTGTAGGGGTCAACAGGCATGCTAGGCATAACTCAAGCTATGAGATACAGGTGTGGAGTACACAGTGACCTAGCTAGAGTACATCAAGAACAGTCAGGGACACCTGGACAATGTTTGAAAGTATGCTTCTGTGGCATTCACAGACTGAGAGGAGCTGACTGACAGTACATCATGTGATATGCCAGGTGTATCCACCAGTACTTACTGTCACTATTGTCTAAAATACAAACCAGTAGCATTCATACATGAGTTGTCCATTGTTGGAGGGACTCAGAGAGCCAGAGCTGTGATCTATGTCACAGCAGACAGAGCTGAAAGGGAAGCCTGTAGGTGCGGGACAGCTGACTAACAGCAACATGTCATTCCAAGATATGTACTGCAGACCTACTGTTGTAATCGCTATTTCCGATAACTGCATCCTCCCATTACATGGGGACTTCTATTACACACCTGGTATAGTGTTGTTCTCCTTTATGTGCAGAAATCCTGTAGTCTAATGCTTATGTTCTTGCGGTCTATCTTTCATAAAGAAAGTCACAGACCTGTTTACCATGGGCAGCAGCTTGCCTTTTGTAGGTAATGCTCATGAACAGGTGATTGCCTGTGCACCAATCTGTGGCTCACACTTGCTAATTGCATCCAGAACAGCTGCGTTGCATTTTCAATAGTCAATGACATGGCACCACAGTGGTATATTTAAGGCCTTCATGTAGGCCTTGACCCTTTTCCTGGTCTGTGAGATGTACATTATTGAGGTGTAGGGACTGCAGCATCACAGAGGGTAGGTAAAAATACTGGCCACTGTCTAGATTTATGCCGTATGTCCACAGTTTGGAATACTATGTTTGATCATTGTGAACAGACTTTCTGATTATGTGGCAGTTTACTGTTTAACAATGTATGTTGAGGTCAGTAAGGGACAGACAGATGTGTGTATCATATCTCATTTGCATCAGAATATGCATGCTGCTGCAGTAGCTGCTGGTCTATCAGCTGTGTATGATTGTAGTGGAAGACTGTGACACATGTCCCTGTCACTTGACCATTCCCCCAACCCATTTCTGTATGGGTGTTTTGTGGATCCCCTGTTCTAGGTGTTTGGGAGATATGGTAGGTCTGTAGCAGGTAGCTGAACATACTGCTGCATATGTTGCAGGCTGCAACTGCTGCATTCTCACTGGGAGTTATTCTGGGGATTGTGAACACAGTGGGGGACAGCAAGCTGTATATGTCAGTATGGGAGCAGTGTCAGCTCTGTTGTCACAGCATAGCCAGGGTGACGGTACCCATTACAGTCCAGTTGAGGCATATGCCTCAGGTACATATGTTATGTAATAGTGCCATCCAGAGAGTGGTAGGCAACATTTATGACACCTATACATATTTGTGGTGTGTCCCAACCTACAAGCCTTTGACATGCTAATATGGGTGGCAGTGACTGCAGTAGCAGCAACTGGTTCTGCTTAAGATTGCAGGGCTCAGTCATTTATTTGCCATTTTGACAAGCATGTACTTGACATACAACAGACTGGAATGGAAGCCAGGACTGTGGAAGGAAAAATGTACAGCATGCTAGGAATAACTGTAGTAGTCACATCTGGTTCTGCTTAAAATTGCACATCTCCATCAGTTATATGTTGTATTGACAAGCATGTACATGATGTGCAACAGACTGGAATCGAAACCAAGACTGTGGGTGGCAAAAGCATGCTAGGAATGTAACAGATTTAGCTACTGAGGCAATACTGCAGTAGGTGTGTTTGCAAGACATATGTGCATGCATACAGTCTGTTACACAGGATTGGCATGAACATGTGTGTTCAGATCGGTATGACACGTGGCACTGATTTGTCTTTTATGATTTTCAAATCTCAATCTATACTGACTTGCCAGTACATCAGCACACAGAATAGGTTTTGTGACAATCATGCCAAAAGTAGGTGGCACAACTGTGGACATTCTGCAACAGTCTGTGCAGTTATCACTATTTATTTGGCTGTGTACTGGTTTGATGTCTGCTTCACAGTCTCAAGTACGCTGCCATTTTTCATATTATATATACAAGCAGTGTGTCACTGGCACTCAGGATATGTGTATGGAAATAGCTGCTATCAGAGCTGATTGGCCTAGTGGGCTAATGCATTATGCTATAGGTGACAGGATCCCTAGTTTTGAGACTTGGCAGGGCTGAATGTTTTGTTGATGTGCATCACTGATATTCAGGATATGTTTATGACAACACCTCCTACTCTTCAAAGCTAAGTGGCCGAGTGGGCTAATGCACTATGTCCTAGTTGGCCAGGTCCTGGGTTCAAGACATGGCAGGGCTGATCATTTTGCTGATGTGTAGAACAATGTCAGAAAGACATAAGGTGATTAAAGCACTTTTAAGCAGCTTTAAGTGGGTGTGTGACTCACCGCTTACCTCAACTTAAACCTGTGGGTGATAGGAAAGTGGTGAAATGGGGGAAAGCATGGGCAAAGACAATGTGAAAGGTAGGTAGTAATGTGCAGGATGGGTGTAGGAAAGGACTAAAGCCCTCAATTTCTTGTACAGCAACAGCTGTGCAGGTTGTAGAGAATTTGGAATTTGGACCGTCACATCCCAGACTGAGGGATGTGGGTGACATAATTGTGTTTATTAATTGCTGTAATGACTGATTGTGGTCAGTGTGCATGGGGTGAAATGGAGAGTTATGTATGGTGTTTTTTTTTTTTTTAAGGAGAGAGTGGGATGTTGGGGAAGGGATATAGGTACATATGCGGAGTTAAGTTGGGTAGGAGAGGTAGCATTTGCAAACAGCCAAGACAAACAAGACAGCAGACAGGGGCAGTCTATGACACATGGGGGGGGGGTAAACACCTTGGACAGGGAGGGTGTTTTGGAATTGGAGACCCATATGCCTGCAGATGGCAGCAGTGAGACTGAGCTTCCCACCAATCATCAGTCACCTCTGCTCCTTCACTGCCCTGAAGGTAGCTGTGCTGGTGGCTGGGCACCAGGGCCAAATTGTCCCTCCAGGTTGGCCAGTCTGCCCTCAATCTGGTGCAGGTGATCATCCAAACCACAGTGGACAATCCTGCGCACCCTCACTCGTAGCTGTTAATGGGTGACAACTCTCTCTCCATGACTGCTCCCAGGGTGGAGACAAGCCCCATCCCCTGAGGTAGTTCTGCCTGTAGGCGGCGTAGGACTGTGGAGGGGTCAGCTCATGGTTTGGTGCCAGACATGTACTCGGACCTGGTGCCATGGCCGGCTGAGATAGGGTAGGCGGATCCACGGGAACCGGCCTACCCAGTTGAACTATGGTGTTGAGGGTTTTCCAAGTGTATAGTTTAGTAATGAACAGAACATTTTAATGTTAGTTATAGCAGCATGCCAAGATGTTGCAGATAGCCTAGTAAGATAACATTGCATAGCATATGGAACACAACAATAAGTGGAATGACAGTCTTATGCAACCATTGTAATATATAACAATAATAAAACACAAAGCTCAGCATAACAATTTGAGAACAACATATCTTAAATATAGACCATACCTGATGTATAACAATAATAAATTATGGTGCAGATAAGGGGTGGGGAGAGAGATTAAGACATTCCTTTACTACCACTATAGGCTATATTGTGGGTCTATGTTAAATGTTCAAACATCCAAAATGTCGAACATTACATGGTCGAGACCAAATGTTCAACATTTGGATGTTCAAACATCAAATAAAAAAATGTAAAAAAAGAAAAAAAAAACACTTTAACAGCATAGGCAGGGGGGCAAGCCCCCCTGCACCCCTCACACCCCCTACTTAAATATACCAACTCTGAGACCACACTTCAGAGCAGAAAAGGGAAATTCTCCCTATCTGCACAGTATGGCACCATTGAAAGTCTATCTTCGAACACTCAAAATTTCGAACATTTGGTCTTGACCATGTAACGTTCAAAATTTTGAGTGTTCGAAGATTTGTCAGGTACCCTATATTGTTTGCAACAGTACTCTTATAAACACTACAGGTCTGCCATTACTTTATATATATATATATATATATATATATATATATATATATATATATATATAAAAGTGCCCTATAGCATCTGTTCTGTTGCACCTACATACCTCTCAAGAGTATCCACATAGGGACAAATATGGGCCAAGCTGTAACACCTACAGGTACACAACTACAGGGGACAATTACATATCAGGGAAACATATGTGACTGTCAAGGTGTACTGTGATGTAGTGTGACTGTGGTATTGAGATAAATCAAGTGGCTGTTAAATCTGTGTCCCAGGGATTTGGCAACAGTGATCACAGTCAGTGACAGTGTAACACATGAGAGACATGTATTTTGCACAGTGCAGATAGTTTATGCTTATCATGCTGTCCTTGAATAGCATGGGGTTAGACTATCAGCAGACATTCACAGACACAACAGGCATATCAAGATTAAACAGTTTTATTTGTTTTAATAACTTGTATTAGTATTGTACTTGTTGACTTTTTATTTGCTGCAGTCTTATCACCTTGCTGAGCAATGCTGTTAACACTCTGGTTTATCTGGACAAACAAATTAGTAACCCAGTAGAACAGCTACTACATCCATTTATTTACCTTCTAATTCCTGTGGGGAGAAAATCTGTTAACAATACATAACTGTTGTTTCTATTAATATTTAGTAGTACTTGTCCCTGGATTCGAACTCCGGTCTCTGTATAACAAAATGTACAGCATGCCTAGCATTTATCACACTGAGCTACTGAGCATTGGTTGACTAATATATTCCTAGAGATCACCTAGTTACAGACTGTGACCTGGTAATAGAGGTAGAGTGTTTTACAAGACTGCATTGACACTTGAACACATGATAGAGATAGTAGGTGAACTGTGTATTAATACTTAGAATGCAGGTATACACATTTAAACCCTAGTGGATGGGAATATGTATGATGTGTACAGACCATATCAGACTGCTGGGTTGCCTACCGGACCCATATACAATTGCAGATGGTATATTTGCAGTCTACAGCTATTACAGTTTCATACTTGCCTGCAGCAGCGTAACTGAGTTCAGGAATGCATATAGCTGAAATGCAATGGTTAACACAAGACAGTTCTGAGATAAACACACTATTATACCTTAGCCATTACTATTCTAGGCTCAGATCTTAGTGCAGAACAAATATCATAATGCATTATATCTTGTAGTACAGCTACACTTTAACAAAACAGTCTTTATCAGCTAACCTTCAGTCACTTCATGGTAGCACTTGCAATACTCGATTTCTTGATCAACAGCCCAAATACACACGTTGCACAACATACCTTTATTAGGAGTGACATGAAGCAGTGATTGTTATACATCTAACAGTCTTTATGCAAGTGTTGTAAGACAGCTGTATTTCGACAAATGTATGCGATAGTAACTTTATTTCCTTAACAATTATGAATGCAGTTGAACTTTATTTCCTTAACATTATTAAATTAATAAAAACATTTATTTCCTTAACATTATTACTACAGTAGTAAATGTATTTCCTTAATATTAGCAGGTTTCATGCTTTCATCTATATTGAACTATACCTGGCATTACTCACTTATATCAGTCCAGGTCTATGACCACATTCATTGCAGTACACCCAACATACTAGCAGCTACTAATGTACTCTTTATTGTTTATATGACTATAGATTGCAAGATACATCTTCACTAACCATACTCTCGGTGCAACCTGGCCAGATGTCCTCATGGTCCTCCAGGTTGAGAGCTCCCTCCTCTGCTGCTGTGGAGAGAGAAACACACCATTATGTGTACCTGTCTATCACACATGGATATTACTTATTGGTAAAACAATGCTAACAATATTGTGGTGCATTGTCATCCTGGGCATCTTGAATCCAAGTGGCAAGAGATCCCCCTTCCTATGCTTCAGGTCATCAAAATGGTGACACATGTGCTTATCTATGTGGGGGATACCAGTTGCACTGGCAAGATCATGTGCCAGCCAGTCTCAGGCCTTCGATTTGTATTCCAACCCCTGGTACTGGCCCTGCAGCAGCCGGATGTCATGGTCTTTTACTAGGAGTCCAACTGTGACACTGGACTCCAGAATGACCCACCACTACACCCAGAAGAGTGTACCCTCTCTAACTGTTGCCATAGTTCCTGCACAGGTCAAACTCCAACAGGTTCTGGCTGTATTCCCACCTGTTCAACTTAAATAAGGCTGTTTCCGCACCTTTGCAGACATTGGACCATTTTAAAAATGTGGGATTTCGTTTAGCACTGCACAAACCCACTGAGCTCAGCTGAGCAGTGCTTAAACTGGCAATGCTTAGCAATGCTTAGTGGTGCACAAACCAGCTTAACTGGACTAAACAATGCTTAAACGGGCATTACATAGCAGGGCTTCCCACTGATAAGCAATGCGCAAACCAGCCAAGCACTGATAAAACATTCCTGGTTTAAGCAGTGCTTGGCTATGCTTAGCTGTGCTTAGGGGAGCTAAGCTGATGTGCAGCATTGCAGGATTTTGTAATATATTTCATAACTGTGTACTTGCAAAATGAATGTTCAATAAAATGTCTGTGCATGCATACAATATTCCATCAAAGGTTTAAACATACTCTTACATGTATTTGCAACATAATCACACAATATTTCATTGGAACTTTAAAATAATTCTCAGATTGTGTATTTACAAAATAATTTGCCTGTGTATTCAAATCTTCTGCATATGAGGCTGTCATTCTAATCATTTGGATATGTAGCTGTGTAAAAGACTGTTCTACTTTTCCATAAATCTCTCCATTACGTTTAAGCAAAGCTAAGCACTGTGCCGCTCCACACAAACCCACTTAGCTGTGCTTAAACTTGACCTTTACTAAATAATTAAATGTATCTGGTTTCTATTTTTAGATGTCTGGTACATGTCCACAGCTAAAAGCCACACCGCGCAAACAAAAAAAAAAACATTATTTATTAAATGATTTAATTTCAATGCTTTGACAATGCAGGGTGTGTGTTACTAATCTCCAGATACTGTAGCACACCCCCTACACTGATTCTGTAACCGTGTTACGCGGCTCTGTCTCTGAATTAATGATAAGGCTCACATGACCAGCTTGATCATCAACAAACTTCTCCTTACTCTCCAAGAGTTCCTATCTTCAAGTCAATAAACTGAATCAGCATTACACACCATACCTCTCAACCTCTTTGAGCAAGAAATTTGGACAAGCTTACAGTAATGTGGGGAAGGGGGCAAAAGCCCCAAAATAGGGACAGATTTTAAATATGGGTCTATATCATATGAGCAAATCATACAAATTGTGAACACTCATAATATTGAATGTACCGGACCTCAAAGTGCTTTTTCTGAGATTGTGGTACAGTGAAGAATTGGATATTTGCCCTTTCCTCACTGTAGTGCGATCCTAGACTTGGAATATATATTTAGTGGGGGGTGTGGGGGCACAGCCCACCTGCAATAGGAAGTTCGAGTTCAGGTACATTTGATATTATGAGCATTTACAATTTGTGCGATTCGCTCATATGATATAGGCCCTTTAAATATTGATCTTATAAACTTAGGAAGTTATTAGAATAACATAATTTGTATTAACATGCATTTTATGAAGTATATTAAGTCTGAAATGGAAATGTATGTCATTATTTAGTAACTCCAATCCTCAGAAATTGCAAGAAAACCACAACTTTTATGAAGAACAGACTGAAAAAATGAAGCAAAAATCTGGACATTCTGTGAAAGTCTGGACAGTTGAGAGGTATGCTTGACACTGAATTTGTACACTAGAGCTGTAACCATAATATAATTTAAGCAATTATTGCTCAACAGTAACCTTTGTTATTTATTTAACACTTGTTGATCAGGAAAGTCTGACTAGGACAGAGGCTATTTTCAGAAGAAGCCTGGGGAGAAATGCTCCAGATGCATTTTTTTGGAATGTAGGAGGAAACCAGAGCACCCAGAAAAAACCCACCCAAATGCAGGGAGGAAATGCAGACTCCACACAAAAAGCACCCTAGCCGAGAACTGAACTGGAGAATCTCTTACTGCGAGATGACAATGTTAACTGCTGTACCACTGCACCACCCAGGTTTCCTACACTTCATCATCACAACTCTTCAACCCCCACAATCACAGAAATATGTCTCCCAAAGTCATAGAGATGTCAGAACATCAGCACAACTACATGAAGACCCTCAAAACAAAAGTGCATAAGAAACAGAATAATCATGCCAACAAATTATTACTTAACCCAAAATAAAGACCACATTCTGTATGTTACGGATCCTGACAAAAGGAAGTCCAGTATACATATTCCAAATGAATTTTACATACTCCATGAGAAAAAGGTCGAAAACAACATTTAGCTTGGCAGCAATATACACAGATAGGCTAATATAAACAAGTCAATGATTCCACTAATAAAAATAAAATAATGCAAAGTTGCTACAGTCATAAGGGATCCAAATCATATCAATGCCACTCTTTATCTGTTTTGATACTTATGTCACACCATGTATGCATAAATCTTTAAATTAATAAACGATGTGAAGAAACAAATTTTAATTCTTACTTCAAAGTCATAGCAATCAGTGAACACCACAAATAATCAATACTGTCCACCACTTTCTACTACATTTATCGTTATTTAAGGGCACATTCAGATCCTGGCAGAGCTATGTGATAACTAATTTATATATTTATTTGTGATCCCTACAAAATATAAATAACCAAAAATATATATTTTTTGCAGAGTGGAAAGCCCCCTAGTGCACTCACGTCCCCTGCTACTTATATATACCAACTCCAAAATCAGACAACAATGGCAAATTCACAATCCCAGCTGTAACCCAGTTTTGTACAAAGCAGTGCTGGCATTCTGTAATCATATGGCTATTTGTGTTTGTGTTGGCATTACAGACATTCAATATTCTGAATGTTTGATCAAAGGGGTGATTCGCATACACACACACACACACACACACACACACACACACACACACACACACATATATATATATATATATATATATATATATATATATATATATATACACACACACACACACACACACACACTCATATATATATATATATATATATATATATATATATATATATATATGGGTCTACCCCAAACAACCGACAACACACCACACCGACCACCTACCTGCACCCCCTAACTCACTTACCCCACCCCTAACAAGCACCGACACCACCATCGCACACACCCTACCTGCACCCTAACCTAACCACTTTACCCACCCCCTAACCCAAGCACCACCACCATCGCCAACTTTCACCTACTGCACCCTTACCCACACTCACTTACCCACCCCTCCTCACCCAAAGCACCGACCACCACGCACACAAACACACACTGAATCTCCGGTCGGTAAACCTACCTGTCGGTCTTTTCTCTCTCTTCCCCCGTGTTGTCGTGAAATCGTCGCTTCGGTCCGTAGACCCATATATATATATATATAGAGTTTCACTTCATAATCACAAATTGCTGAAATAGCGAATTTTAGCAATTCGTGTCTATAAATAATGAAAGTGCATAAGTGCGAATAGGAATATGTCGAATTTGCGCTTATGCATTTACGTTATGCCTGCAGTGTAAGGAGAATGAGTGTGCATGAGTGTTTTGTAACTTGTACAAGAGGGTTAGAGTAGGGAGGTGGAGGTATGAGTGTGTGTGCTGACTGTGTGTGATTTTTTTTTACTGTTTGTGCGATCTCGGAGTTAGTATGTATAAGTAGGGGGGTGCCCCCCTGCATTTCTGTAGTGTAGGTGTGTGTCTGTGTAGTGTTTTGTTATATGTAATTGTTTTGTGGTATGGGTGTTATAGTTTGTGTGTTGTGTGCTGTATGATGTGTGTTCGATGTTGTGGTTTCGTGATTGTGAAGTGTCAGTGTGGTGATGGTTTCGGCTTTATACTGTCGAAATGCATTTCGGCAATATGAAGTGAAACCATATACATATATATATATATATATATATATATATATATATATATATATATGTATGTATATCTGGGTGTGCCTGAAATTATTGAAAACTCACTTTATCAAATCAAATTTCAGTGAACCACAACTCAAACACCCCAGGAAGGGTAAGAAACAGCAATCCACAGCTTTGAAGCAAAATGTTTAATATGAACCACACCAGCACATAAACACTTTCACAAATATCACTGCGTTTTCATCCCTGTTATACAGACTTCATCGGATGCAGACAATCAACATTATACAACTTATATACTCCCCCTCATTACCCTATTAAGACAATGAAATAGTGCTTTCGTGAAGCCTCTTATGAGAAAAAAATATCCATTAAGGAATGCATGTGTAAAAAAACATTTTCACAAATACATTCATAATATGCATTAAAAATTGTCTATAAAAACAATATAAAAATTTCTACCTATTAAAAAAAACCTTAAATGTATTTAAAAAATATTTATTTACAAGATAAATATATCTAAAATGTGTTTAAAAAGACATTATTTGAGCTTTGTTTTGTGAATGAAACTAGCAAAGTGGTGAAATACTAATACAAAGCCTCCCTCTTGTGGCCTAAATGTAAAATTACACCCATTTTCTAATCATGGCAGTGGAATCTTCTGAACACTTTGTTTTATTATGTATTTATTTTACATTTGTTGACCGGGATAGTCCGTCTGGGTGTGAAGCCCATTTTCATCAGAGGGCCGGGTAGAAAAGCTCCAGTAAAACAAGAACAGCATTGACAGGTACAGTGTTGGTTTTACATAGAATTTAACAAAAATATTTAGAGACAACAAAGAAAGTACAATATACAATAGGCACTTTAGTGAAAAGGAGAAAGTTATTGCAATATATTAAAGTTGTATATATCTATATATACAGTTTTTGAGGGCAGGGGTCCATCTTTAGTTGATCATTTGAGTATACTTTAATATGTGTACATATGTATACCCTTACAAAAGAAAAGAAATGATCAAATTATACTCTTATTGTAGGTAGCTGATAGGTGTTGATAACAAGTGGGAGCAGGGTATACGTGGAGACTATATAATTTAGGGGATGAAATTTGATGTGAGCTTATGTGGTAAGCAGAGCCAGTTGTTAGTGAGGTGGTCTTTGAGCAGAGTTTTGAATTGGTGTAGGTTGGTAGCATTTAGGATGTGTTGTGTTTATTACCTAATACTTCTCATTTAAATAATTCTCATTTATACAACTACATCTTTATGTTTATTGCAGAGAATAAATAAGTGATAAAAAAAATGAATAAAGAACATTTTTACTCATATTAAGTGCACGTTTTTATGTTTCCCCATGTTACAATTTGGCCGCCCTAATTTTTAATAGCAGGGCTATGGAAATATTCTCATTCAAACCAGATGGAACAGTGGCCTGCAATGTTATTTGCCACCACAACTTCCTGTATTCAATTTTTTCTTCTCTTAGCCCCCCCCCTCTTATTTCCTTCTTCACCTCTTCTAAAACAAAAACAAATTGAATAGTGTGCATTTTTACATTACTTTGAGTGTTTAAACAACGCATTTGTCTATTTTTTAGTTTGTATGTTGTAGTAGTGTTCATAAATCCTTTTCCTTATTTTATGTTCTGTTTTCCATATATAAAAGGACTTTCATTCTTCACAACTTGTGAGGTAAGCTAACCCAGCAGAATTACAATTGGAAAATTAATTTCCAACTATCCACCTACTCCTATTAGCTAAGAATATTTTTTCCTTATTCGCAATATAGCCACATTGCAAGCAGCACCTACACTTGTAGGTCCCTTTCTTTCTTCTAACAAAGTTACCATACTTCTGATCAGCCTCTAGCAAGCATTTCAGATTTTGAGAATTTCAGTATACAACCTTTAATGTGCCCTTAGGGATGTCCCCTAGGTCAGTAAACCGTACAAAACTTTCCCACTCTGTTTTCATAACTCTTTTAACCAGACCTGCACTAGCATTAAATTCTAGCACTACATCCTTCCCAAAGTCTTCATCATGACCTTCATTCAATTCTGCATTACTTGCTAAAATTTCACCTAAAATAGGCTTAAATCTTTACTTCCTACCTTCAATGACTTCCTTCCTGACTTGTTGAATCATCTTTGTCGGATAACCCCCTTGCTGTTTTTTACCCTTCCTTGGTACATTTCTGGATTTTGTTTCTCATTTCATCGACTCTCATTATATCAAACTCCTGGAGCTATGAGAAGGAAACCCCAGAAAAGGAAACAGTTGGCCACCATGGTGAACTTTACCCTTGCTCCACTGTAATGCAATCTCAAAGATAGTATATTTAGTTGGGGGTGGAGAATTTTTTGTTTTTCTGTTTGTTGTTTTTGTCTTGCTGGTCAAGTGGTTCCTTTCCCTGGGTTTCCTTTTTGTAGGTCTGGGAGTTTGATATAATGGAAGTTGATGAAATTAGGCTCACTGAAATGGGATTCAATAAAGTGAGTTTTCAATAATTTGATGTAAATCTCTCTCTCTCTCTCTCTCTCTCTCTCTATATATATATATATATGTTTATATATAAATTACCAGAATATCGAACTGTAGAATGTCATTCCCAGAATACTGAAGTCTTAGAAGATTGAAAATTAAAAAGGTTGAGTGTCTTAAAGTTGAATTTGTTTATATATTAGTGATGTAGTGTTTTAATACTCAGGTTCCCAGAATACTGAAGTCTTAGAAGATTGAAAATTGAAAAGGTTGAGTGTCTTAAAGTTGAATTTGTTTATATATTAGTGTTGTAGTGTTTTAATACTCAGGTCACTCCAAAGCAAATACAAATATGACTCAGTCATTGTACATGCTGGTGTGAATGACCTGAGACGTACCTCCCTGGACTACATGAAAAGAGACATAGAGGAGCTCTCTGATCATGTAGCCCAGGCTGGTATGACCCTGCCCTTGAGCAGCATCTTACCCTCACCTAGAATGATGCCACAGTACAAAGACAAAATGATTGATTTTAACAATTGGCTAAAATTTTGGTGTCATTCAAAGGGGATCCAGTGTCTGTCAGCCTGGGATGACATGCTCGACAAGCCACGTTGCTTCGCTAGGGATGGCTTGCACCTGTCACCAATGGGCTTTCGGATATTGGTAAAGGCCTTTGCCACTCCCATAGTGCCTAATTTAGGCAAGGCTCAAAAGTCAAACCCACCCCCATAGACAGCACAAGGAACAAGAAACTAAGGGTAATGCTGCTAAACGCCAGAAGTCTTAACCTCAAGGTGCACGCACTCAAAGCTCTCCTCAGTATGGAGAACATTGATATCTGTGCAGTGACAGAAACCTGGTTCAAGGCTCCAGAGAGCACCCCAGCACTACCAGGCTATACCTCATATCATGCTTTTCGGCCCCAAAACCCGGACCGAACGACAAAAGCAGGGGGAGTTTCCATATTTATCAAGGATATCCACACCTTTAGGTTAGTGGCATTGCACGAAGTATCAGAGACCATCCATGTGCAACTAACAGTGGGCAAGACTGCTTTTCAGTTTATACCATCCTACTGACCGCCCTCTCAAAGTCAGGAATCCCACTCAGCTTTCCTGAAAACATTGGAGAACATGAAGTTCTCTCCAAACACTATTATATTGGGTGACTTCAACTGCCCAAGCATTGACTGGGAGCACTACTCAAGCCCCAGCACCTTAGCCCAAAGATTCCTGGAAATTATAAACTCAAATGCTATGGAACAACTAGTCACCACTCCCACAAGAGGGGACAACATACTAGACCTGATCATTACCAACATGGGGACTCTATGCTCCACATCAGAAGTATATCCCTCATTGGTAAGATCAGACCATAAATTAATTTCACTGGATGTCCACATCCCGACCCCACCCTCAGCCCAGAAAACCACAGTGAAAAACTTCTCAAAAGCGAACTTCTCACTTCTCAAAACCGAAGTGGAATCCTTCAAGGCCCCAGGGCCAGTGGAAACTACGGCCCAAACTGCAGAATCCTATATAAATGCATTCTATGGACATCTCCAGGAATGCATGGATCATGTTATCCCAAACAAAACCAAGACCCAATCATCCAAAGGCAGGTGTCCAGTCTGGTGGACCCCTGCCATAAATAAACTGTACAACAGAAGGAGGAAGCTACTACATGATAGAGCAAAATCCCTAATAGGGAAGGCATCTCTGATCAGTACTAGCAAAAAATTATGATCCCTCATAAAATCCTCCAAGGCCAGCTTTGAGAGAAAAATTGCACAGGACACCAAAGACAATCATAAGGCTTTTTTCAGTTATGTTAGAAACCTGGGATGCAACTCCCAGACTTGTTCTGAGTTGATTCTAAATGACAAAAAATACACTGAACCCACAGACATCGCCAATATCCTGGCAGACAGGTTCAGTGCAAACTTCTCCACCCCCTCCCCCCCAAAAGAGCAAGTATCTATCCCAGCAGAGGGCTGCCTCCCAAACATCTCAGATGCTCAGGTGAAGGCTGCCCTCTCCAAAGCAAAAAACACTGCTTCCATGGGACCAGATGGCGTCCCAGGTTGCGTCCTACATGAACTACAAGAGGAACTAATCCCTCAAATAAAACAGCTATACAATCTCAGCCTCACTACAGGATATGTGCCCACAGAATGGCGTACAGCAACAGTGGTCCCTCTCCACAAAGGTGGAGCCTCTATGGACCCTGAAAACTATCGCCCCATAAGCCTGACTAGCTTAGTCTGCAAGGCTATGGAGAGGATCATCATGGAGCTCATAAACAAAGACATTGGGGACCTACAGACACTAGATCCTACCCAGTTCGGCTTTGTCAAGGGCAGATCCTGCCTTTTGAACCTGGTTGACTTCTTTGAAACAGTCGCCAAAGCCATAGATGAAGGGAAGGTCATCCACACAGCCTATCTGGACCTTGCAAAGGCATGTGACACAATAACCCACTCGGGCATCATAGATAAGCTATCCAGCTTAAATATAAACCCATATGTCACAAGATGGGTCGCAAACTGGCTCAAAGACAGAACCCACAGAGTGAGAGTTCCTGGAGCCATGTTAGACTCGAAACCGGTCACAAGTGGCATCCCACAGGGTTCTGTCCTGGGACCACTCTTGTTTGGTATATACTTTTCCGAGGTACAGGCAAACGTGGGAGGACTATGGCTCACCAAGTTCACAGACGACTGCAAACTGGGCGCCATAATAAACTCTCCAGCTGACACAAACATCCTTTAAAAAGGTCTCACAGAGACAAATAACTGGTGCCAGTGCCATGGTTTAAAGCTAAATGCCAAAAAATGTATAGTCATACCCTTTGGCAAAAACAATGTGCCCACAAATTACCACATAGGCGGAAACCCATTAAGTACAGAGAAAGTTATTAGGGACCTGGGGACCCAAGTTGATAGCAATCTCTCCTTTGAAAACCACATTGCCAAAGTGGTTAGAAAGACCTTCTACATAGCCCACCTCATCACAAAGGGTTTCACATCTAGATCAAGAGTGGTAATCGTGCCCCTTTATTCATCCCTCATCAGGCCCATCATAGAATACAATGCCCCTTTTGGGATGTACCTTACCCGACACCTGCAGAAATTAGAAAGACCCCAAAAGTATCTCACCAAGAGGATTAAGGGTCTCAAACAGATGCCATATGCTGCTCGGCTAAAAAAACTCCAGCTCTATTCAGTTGCATACCGCCTACTTCGAGGCGATCTATGCCTGACATACAAAACTATGTCAAATCCAGAATTAATGGACATGCTCCACCTCAGTAAATCTAAATCCCTTAGAGCCACATGCTCGAGGGACTTGAACCTCAGCACAGAAATAAATAGAACTTGCTGGAGGGACAGGTTCATAACCCAGAGGCTCCCTTCACTCTGGAATAGAATTCCAGTTCATGTGAGGCAGAGCACCTCACTGAATCTCTTCAAGAAGAATCTCGATAAGTGGATGGGGGATCGTAGGTTTGTCCCAGGGATTACTCCTGTGTCACTATTAGACAGAGGCACAGTAAACTAAACCTTAAAAAGGGCACAGTATACTCAGATCAAGGGGTGGCGTAAGCCATACAGAATCGGGCTAGGCTTATAATTGCCCCAGGGCAGATAGCCTAGTATGAACCTATGAACCTATGATAGTGGTGTGTTGCTTTAAGGTGTTTTCTATGGAGGCAACATGACAGAGGTAGCTTACAGTGCTGTAGTATGCTATGTGGATATTTTTATGTTAGTTTGTGAGATATGATGTTTTATTTTATGCATAGTTTTATGTGGTTTAAAGAATGGTGGTAGTGAAAGTGGTGGGATACGTTACTAGGAGGGGAAGTGTGTATGTTGGATGTGTTTAGGTGTGTTGTTCAGGGAATAGGTGCGTGTGTGCAAGTTTTGGAGATTGAGGTACAGTGGGGATAGGGAAATGTACCTTTTCTCCACTGTAGTGTGATCTTGGAGTTTGTATATTTAATTTATAGGGGGTGTGGGAATTGTAGGGGGCAGACGCCCTCTGCTAAAATGTAGAAAAGGTTAATTTGGAGTTTTTAAGTATGAATGCTATGTGTTAGCTTATAACAGGGAGTGGTGATGGTATCAGTAGTGTGACATACTGACGGTATCAGTAGTGTGACATACTGTTTTCAATGTTAAGGTCTTCAATTTTATGGCTGCAGATTTTGTGGATTTTCGAGTTTCTGGTCTTTAGTTGTTTTGGTCTTAATGTATTGTAGTTCGACGTTATGGCCACGTGATTAAATGAAGTATATATACTGTATATATGCACACATACATACTGCATGACTACATATAACAATAATCTTTTCTACATGCCAGAGTGTTGGTAATAAATATTAATTTGTTACAGAGTTTCTTGCATGAGAAAAATGTACCTTTGAATAACTCCTTCTCAGTAGAAGCCCAGGGAGAAAAAGCTTCACAACAGATCTAGGATCTCAATGTTTTCATTTATTTATTTATGAAATCTGATGTCACAATCAAAGCTGTAATGAAGATAAAGGAGGGGATCAGACAAAATACATTTGTTCAGCTCTCCCTGCCAGATACTGCAAGTGAATAACTCACAGTATGCTTATGTCCTGTCCTCAGGAACTGCAAACGATGTTATGTCTGCCTTCATACACACAGTAGGTACATGTGCATTATTTAACACTGTGGTCAGAACAAATGAGGAGAAGCACACAATAGGTACATGTGCATCATTTAACATTGTGGTATAATGCAAGTGAATAACTCACAGTATGCTTATGTCCTGTCCTCAGGAACTGCAAACGATCTTATGTCTTCCTTCCTACACACAGTAGGTACATGTGCATCATTTAACATTGTGGTATAATGCAAGTGAATAACTCACAGTATGCTTATGTCCTGTCCTCAGGAACTGCAAACGATGTTATGTCTGCCTTCCTACACACAGTAGGTACATGTGCATCATTTAACATTGTGGTTAGAACAAATGAGGAGATGCACACAGTAGGTACATGTGCATCATTTAACATTGTGGTTAGAACAAATGAGGAGATGCACACAGTAGGTACATGTGCATCATTTAACATTGTGGTTAGAACAAATGAGGAGATGCACACAGTAGGTACATGTGCATCATTTAACATTGTGGTTAGAACAAATGAGTAGGTACATGTGCATCATTTAACATTGTGGTTAGAACAAATGAGGAGATGTGCATCATTTAACATTGTGGTTTGCATCATTTAACATTGTGGTTAGAACAAATGAGGAGATGCACACAGTAGGTACATGTGCATCATTTAACATTGTGGTTAGAAAATGAGGAGATGCACACAGTAGGTACATGTGCATCATTTAACATTGTGGTTAGAACAATGAGGAGATGCACACAGTAGGTACATGTGCATCATTTAACATTGTGGTTAGAACAAATGAGGAGATGCACACATTAGGTACATGTGCATCATTTAACATTGTGGTTAGAACAAATGAGGAGATGCACACAGTAGGTACATGTGCATCATTTAACATTGTGGTTAGAACAAATGAGGAGATGCACACAGTAGGTACATGTGCATCATTTAACATTGTGGTTAGAACAAATGAGGAGATGCACACAGTAGGTACATGTGCATCATTTAACATTGTGGTTAGAACAAATGAGGAGCTGTCAAGTTCCCTGACAAATCTGCACAAAGGAAATGAAAACTAAAGTCATATTTACCAAATGACCAAGCTGAACTGATAATTAGAATCTGCATGTCATAAAATGAATTGAGCTTAACGAATTATGTGGTTGTATACAAGAGGTCAGATATCATCTTCCTTGTACTCTGTATGGTAATATTCATCTGCCGACGGTGAAAAATAGTAACAGCTTACTGAACAAGTAGTGGTTTGTTCTAAAATACTTTACATGTTCGGGTGCATTTAGTTACTGTAGTCATATTTACTGTTTGCAGAGCTTATCATGTGAAGCAATATTTTAAACAAAACCAAGAGTACAGTAAACATGCTATTAAATAAATAAATGTGGCTAGTGAGAGTTACTGTTGCACTGAGTAATGACATACAGATGGGAATACAGGTTTTATATGCAAAATACTTTTTTAAATAAAACAAGCAAAGATTAACAGCTTTATGCAGTATCTTAGAAGAGCCAGATTTAGTATTAAGGATGCAGTAAGCCAATGCAGAAGTCATGCTTCTGTAATTTGTTTATAGGCATTTCATAGAGACTTCATTCAGGCGACAATAGTTTATTTAAATTATATACCCACAGGGCCTCAGTGCATGCATAAAATGTGCAACTTTTACAGAGTATATATGGAAGAGTATGTGTGACTTCTTTTACTTACCTGTCTGCAGCAATTATTTGTTAAAATTTACTCCCACGTACTTTGGCTTTTGACAGAAAGTGGGGAAACCATATACATTTCACTAAATATATTTTTTCTGTCGCCTTTGTGGATATGTTTGGTATAAGCATAGTGGTTTTAACCTGGACAGTCAGAAAGAAAGATTTATTTTAGTGTCTTTTATTAAGTAAAGGATGTTCATGGTCTACATGCATGTGTAAAATTCTAACTTTGAATAAATAAATAAGATCCACTGGAACCACTTAAGCACTGAATATACCAAGGCAAGACAGCTCAAGTAAAAACAGTTTTATTTTGCAACTTTTCATATTTTCACATAAAAGCTTCTTCAGGTATATAAATCAAGTCTAAAATAGGGTTAAATACCTAAATCAGTTAAATCAAGTCACATGACAAATCAAACTTTCTGATGCAGTTGTTGTAACAAAGGTTTTAAACATATAGATTAATTCAAGGCAGGTAAAATATGTGCTTTCAGTCTAAGTATCCACTTGTATTCCACTAGTTCAATTTTTTGTATCAAATCACCACATAAAGAATCAACTAACTTAAATAAAATCATAAATTTATAATAATGTGTGGCATAAAAAAACAGACTCAAAAGAAAGAAACACAAACAAATAATCCAAAACAGGAATCCAGGCACCTCGAAGCTGGAAATAATCCATTAATCCAAATTATAGTTTAAAAACCTTTTAATGTGTGCGCTTTCATTCACATAAATAAAATGAACTTCTTCAGACAAATAAAAGGCATTCAAAAGAACATTTAAATACATTTCCTGATTCATGACATCACAAACCCACCCTAAAAAGTCATGTGATTATCAAGTCATATGATCAAACAATTCACATGATTCATTCACAAACATATTATTATTCTTATTTGATGTAAAAAAATGTATATACATATATATATATGTGTGTCTGGAAATTTGTTGGTATTTTAACACATATAACAGGAATTAACACCATCAATTTTGGTGTTCTTATTCCATATTTATCTTAAAAGTGACTTTAATTTTAAGGTACATTTCAAGGAGCAATAATCATTTAGTCCAGGATATGAGTGTGCATTGAGCCTTAATTGCCACAAAAGCTCATGCTCCTCTAACCCCAAAGTCCACGGACCCCCCCAATAGTTGGGTACTACTTGCTTAATTACTAAGTATTTAAACTGGTGACCTGGTTCATTCATTATGTGTCTAGTCAAAGTGTTCATAGTATTTTGTTTATTTATGCTATATTGATGTTCATAAATTCTTTGTTTAAAGTGTCTCCCTGTTTTCCCCACATAGAAGCAGACACATGCCTGGCACTGTGCAAGGTAGACAGCCCCTTTTGTGTTGCAGTCAAATCTCCCCTGCACCTCATATTCATCCAGAACAGTGAATGTTGATGTTAACTGTATAAATTTACAATAGGGGCATCTACCACATTTCTTCATACCTTTGTTGGGTATATAAGGTTGTACATTCCTTTCCAGGATAAATTTTATGTTGGGCCCCCTTCTATATGTAACTTTAGGTTTGTCCATTAATTTGGTCCTAAGGGTGGCATCTTCAAGGGCCCAGTTTTTAATTAAGATGTTCCTGTGGGCACCTGCATCCCTAGAAAAAGTTGTTATAAAACTAACATTAAATTTATTTTCTATCCTAGGATTCATGTCTATTATGGTACTCACCGTCTCCCCATTACATTCCAGTACATTCTTATTCAAAATGGGTTTAAAATGGCCTGTCATTCTCTTCCTTTTACTTCAACCATGATGTCATCCAAAAAACTAGGTGGGTAACCCCGCTTCAGGAACATGTTTCTCAAGGTTTGACATTCATTGTCAAAATCCTGGTTAAGGGAATTCATCCTGGCAGCTCTCATGAGCTGCCCTTTCACCACTGCCCGCTTTTGATGTACAGGATGGTTACTGGTGAAGTGAAGAAAATCATTAGAATATGTGGATTTTCTATATATGCAGGCTACAAATCTATTATTTACATTATTCTTATTCAATTTTACATCTCGATAGGCCATTTCATATTCACGGAAACTGAATGTAAATTGTAGAAAGGATGTCATGTTTGACATCTCATCTAACAATCGGTTAACTGCTTCTAAATTACCTTTTATTAATAGAAACATGTCATCCAAAAACCATGTATTCCATTTCACATTGTTCCTGAATGTATCATTGGGAAACAAAAATTTATTTTCCCAGAAGGCCATGATGGTATTTGCAAAGCTGCCCGCACAGGGTGAACCCATAACAACCCCACTTTTCTGCAATTAGTAATTCTTATTGAATAGAAAAAAATGATTTTCCAAAATTATTTCTAATAGGTTCTCTCTTAGGTTAATTTCATCGCCATCAACACCTTTCTCCATCAAGAATTCTCTCACCCAACTAATACCCAGAACTTGTGGTATTGCAGTATATAGGTCCTTGACATCTATCGTCAGGAAACCAAATTCTGAATTATACTCACCTTCATTCAATGCATGTAAATAAACCCCAGGAATCCTTGCAAATTTGAGATTCGGTGGCAATATATTTCTTTAGCATTCCATCCACCAGTTTAGCACAGGCATATGTGATGCTATTTCTACCATCCACTATGGGTCTCAGTGGGTGGGGGGGTCTTCTAAATTTTTATGAAATTTTTATGGATTTTTGGGATTCCGAATATTACAGGTGTCATAGGGGCAGCCATTGTCAAATAATTACTAATGTCAAGACTAATCTTGCCTTCCAGAAACATGTCATTAATGGTGTTCCTAATTTTCAAGAATGCCCTATTTACTTAATTTGCAGAAACGTTTTCATACGCTTCACTATCTAACATGATTAACATCCTCAAGGTGTAATCACTTTTCTCCATGAAAATTAGGCCCCCACCCTTATCGGGTTGCATCACACATATATTAAACAGTTTCAATTTAGGAAGATCTTGTATTTGAGAGGGATGTAGGTTGAATTTGTGTTGTTTATAACTTGTTCTAACCAAGACATCCCTAAAGTTTATTTCACATCGTTTTTAAAAATCCCTAAGGTAGTATGCAATGGGGGGTTAAACAAGAAGACCCCCAAGTGAGACCCATAGTGGATGGTAGAAATAGCATCACATATGCCTGTGCTAATTCAAGGTGATGCTGCTGTCAGATCTTGGTCAAGAAAAAGGAGGGTGTTAAGACCCTTTATGTTTTATGACAGAAATTGTAGATCAGTACTGGGTGGATATGGAAACACTAGAGGAAATATTCAACCTCTACCACCCTCACCTGAGGCTCCAGCGATATCATGGAGAACCCATCCAAGTGGAAACAAAGGTATGTGTAACATTATGTATATTAGTAAAGGTACATTTCAGAGACCCTCAGGGGGATCTATTAGGGTGTCAGGCCTCAGATTCTGGAATATTACGTCAGTTTCTAAATGTAATGCTACAATACATAAGGAAATATGTATAACTTTATGTATATTAGGTACAGGCACATTTCAAAAACCCTCAGGGGATATAGTAGGGCTGTCAGTCCTCAGCTTCTAGAATATTACATCAGTTCCTAAATGTAATGCTACAATATGTAAGGGATCGTATCTATTTCCCATGCACCCCACAGAAGACAACAAGAACCATGCAGGAATTTTATGCACTAGGACACTTCACTTAAGTTTTGGGGGCCATAGATTGTACTCACACAGAAGTAAAATCATCACCTCTTTAACAGGTAAGAAGGTGCATCAACACAAAATGATGCAACTCTGTAAACTACCAGCTTGTCTATAATGCCCAAGAGATCATCTACAGCGTCTATGCAATTAACCTTGGAAGTTTTCACAATTCACTCATATGGCAGACATGTGAGCAGTAAACAAAGCTTGGTAGGGTTGACTTTCCACTAGGACATCTGCTGGAGGATGCAGGTCATGCCCTGGAACTATGGCTCATGACACCCATGAAAAACCCACACAACACCAGTGAGCAAGGATACAATGATGACCATGCTCAAACTAGAAATGTCACAGACATGTATTTTGCTTGCTAAAATCAAGGTTCCAGTGCCTAGACACTTCAGGAGGTGCCTTGCAGTATGACCATCCAGCTCTGCTAAAATACAGTCTGTTCAATGTTGCACAATATCATTCTCAGGTGACAGCTTCAACAAGGACAACTAAGGCAGAACCAGCATTCCCAGTACTGATGGCTGGGTCATCAGCTCCGGCAGATACAGATGAAGAGTCCAAGAGAAAATGACCAGCCACAGATGCTGCTGACAGACATAGACATGCACAACATGCCATGGCAGTGGCTAAGAGGAAAAGCACAGCATGCACTCTGAATACCTAAAAGAAAGAACAGTATCTTTAGAATATATAAATATTAAAAATGATATCTGACAAAATGCACAGCCTTTACTTATCCATGTATTCAGTTAGCATCAGAGACAGGCAACCCCACCACGGGAGGGGGTGGTTATTACCAAGGTAAGTCTGTGACATGCATGGAAGAAACAACCGTTATATAAATGATTACTGTGTTATGCAAAAATCTCATATGTCCCTGATTTGATACATGTCCCAGGTGCACAGTAATGTCAGTAAAACATTATGACTGATGTTTGCAATACACAGCTATGGATTTTGCCCACTAACAGGCATCAAGCCTTTCAGCTGGCCACTGCATATAAACCAGTGAGCAGGTCATGGGTAGCATTATTTGCACAGGTATAACAGTAAACAAGACTGAAGCATCTACTTTGAATGCATGAGTAACAACAGTAACACACATACACAGAAGGGTAAAAATTACCGAAGCAATCACGCACAACTGATTAGGGACTATGAATGAAAGCATTTCCTCTGCAATACATTTTCATTAAAGGAGGGTTCTTAGTAATCAAGCATTAGCTATGCACTTTATGCATCATAAATATATGCAACCTGAAGTCACAAAGAAATATGCAAAAGGCAGGGCACAGTCATCACTTGCACAGGGTTGAGTGGTTGGGGGACAAACCAAAGAAGTGAATGTGTGCAAGTAAAACAAAAATGTATTCCTTAAGTATCCAATTTACAGGGCCAGTAGCAGGACATGTTTAGCAGTCAACAGTAGTGTTTAGATAACTAGAGAGTCTGTTAGTGTGGGGGTATGTGCAAGTTTTTCTGTCAACTCCACTCCATGCATTCATTCATACAAATAAATATACCAGAAATCTAGCCAACTTTAGCCAGTCTCACTTTTGCAACCTATTACAAACATTAACTGGAACCCAATGAAATATCTTCCCTTAGATAAAGCAGTACATTATATCAATGCTGTCTTCCTAAATACCCTTAACTCCATAGCCTCCATAAGAAAAACGTGAGTTAAACATAACCGTGCTCCTTGGCTATCTAAATCAAACAAACTACTACTGATTAATAGAGACCGAGCATGGCACAAATGGAGAAAAGATAAGACCCCACTCAATGAAACCGCCTTCAAAATATGTAGAAGCAAAGCAAAACAGGCCATTAATCAGGACAAAAAGACTTACTTCCCTCAACAAATAAACACCCACATTAATAATCCCAGACTTTTCTGGAAATCTGTCAACTCATTACTAAATCCTGGTAGCACCCAAAACCATCTCGATTTCCAGACAAAAGCCCAGTTGAAATCACTGAAATATTTAATAGAAACTTTATTGATATTATCCTTACATTAGTAAATGCAGTCAATACCCCAACCCCCATTAACCCATCCAATATACCTCAAGGCAATAACAGCTCCATACCATCCATTAACTTCCAACCATAGCAGCCTCTCAAATGCAAACATTACTTGTAAAATTGAAACCAGGCTTCTCATCTGCTTATAATCTCCCCCCAGAATACCTCAAAATTAGTGCTAAGGCAATAGGTTTCCCAGTAAGTATCCTTATAAACCGATCGCTTGCAGAACACACAGTCCCCCAGATCTGGAAAAAATCAGTAATCACCCCACTTCATAAAGGTGGAAACCCTTATGACCTATCTAATTTTAGACCCATTTCCATACTGTCCCCTCTATCTAAAATAATGGAAAAATGCATCCACAAACAACTGGTTATATCTAACCAGCAACAACCTACTATCCCCTTCACAACATGGTTTTCGACCGTCCCACAGTACCATTACTGCCCTAGTCTCCTTCACAAATTTCATCTATAACGGCCTAGACAGTAATCTACTTACATCAGTCCTGTTACTTGATCTCTGAAAAGTATTTGACGCAGTCTCCCACATCAAACTTATCCAGCAACTCCACTCACTAGGATGTTCTGATGCCACCCTAACCTAGTTCACTAGTTACTTGGAAAATCGACAGCAATCCATAAAATGGCTGAATAACCTCTCTAGCTTTCTCTCAAATAACATATAAGTGCCCCAGGGGTCAATCTTAGGACCCCTACTATTCAACATTTTTATAAATGACCTACATAAAGTTCCCTCTGACTGTACTACCATACAATATTTAGATGATTCAACCATAATCTGTACCTTCAATAACTTCTCTGACTTCAAAAAGTTAACACAAAAGGCCTTTACATACACCAAACTCTTGACTAAACCAATCACAGCTATTACTTAACCCTAATAAATCTAAACTACTGATCTTTGCATCTAAACCTGTTCCCACAGACTTTACTATATTCTCCATAAACGAAACCCAAATAGTTAGTAAATCAGGCCAAACTGCTAGGAATTACTATTGACAACAAACTTAGCTTTGACTTGCATATTAATAACACAATAAAAAAGACTCACTTCAAATTAGGCAAACGTTACAGAAATAAACAATACTTAGACAAATCCATCCGAATAAAACTTTCAAAAAGTCTTCTCCTCCCAATCTTACTATATGGGTCTCCTACCTTCACCAATCTCCACAACCCTTTGCAACACAAACTGCAGTCCTGTTATTATAAGATTGCAAAATTCACATCAGCCCAACCAAATCACACCCACCATTGCTAGGCCACTAGAGAGCTAAACTGGCTAGAATTTGCACATTACCTACATTACACACAACTTACCTTTGGCCATAAACTGATTTATAAACCCAAGTTTTGCTTTTCCTTGAAAAATATCCTTGAACCTTACGTTCCATACAAAAATCTATGATCTAACAACAAACACCTACTTAAAGTATCAAAACCTAGTAAAAGAACAGGTAGCTGCCTCTATTCCTATTCCATAACTAAGCTGTGGAATGCCCTCCCATCATCAGTTACAGAATTAGAGAACATAATCTCCTTTAAAAGAAAACTAAATCAACATCTCACTGATAACCCCAGCTGTAGATGAAACACATATCCACAGACTCCTTACGCTAGCAAAACTGTTTCACATAGCAAATATACTTATGTATATGTCATACTGTTACTCCATACGAGTTATCCCTAATCTTTAGTATCCTAATCCACACATCTATACAACCATCTTAACACATTGTCTCTTCTCTGGTGTCACTTCCTACTTTCAATACTACCATTAAATGCATGCCACCTTTAATCTACATATTCCCACCACCTAGCTATAAGATTCTAACTGTATTTATCCTACCTTTAAGTTTAACTCTCTAATTCTGCCTTCCCACTACACCTACCTTTCCCTTTTCCTACCCCCCCATAAAAAAAATGAGCTGTATTGTTAAATATTTCTAACTATATAATTTTCCTACATGATAATGTTCTATTGTTACTGTATTGTGCCTTTTTACAACATATGTGCTGTTTAGATTTCTGTAGTATTTAACTTGCTTTATAAGTAATTGTTTCATTACAAATTCATGTAATGATTTTCATGTAACTTGGAGCTTTTCTCCCTGGGCCTACACTGAAAATGGGTCTCAAGTCCAGTGGACATTCCCGGTCGACTAATGTCAATAAATAATAAATAAACAAATAATAAATATTATTGAATGTGTGTGTCTCTACATGAACACAATCAAGCACCGTGCTAGTACTACATCCTGGTAACTAAGACAGGTGTGAGAAGTGTCTGGTAGACTAGTTAGTTCAATGTCGTCATTACCAACTACCTCTGTGAGGTATTGTACTGCTAGTTCCATGGCCTGACTAGAATTTGGGTGCTACCTGATTGTGACTAATGTCTGCTGGATGAGCTGTAATCGCAACTCCATCAGGGACCAACACCACGTTGCCTACCATGTCTTGGTGTGGGCACTGCAATCACTGACAGATTGGTGGGAGGAATACCACCATAGGAACTAAATCAGTAGATGATGTAGTGGCTCTACAGCCATATGGATATCAACTATACCCTTGTAGACATTCCATTACAGATACTGTCCTATCCAGTGTGTCCTTTATCATGTCCAAGGACTCTCCAACATGGTTCCAGCAGGCCTACATCTCAGAATGCACAATCTTTAATACTTACATTATCTGTTCTGAAGCCCTTGTGGAATATGCCTGTGCCTCCATGACCACCATACACATATGCTGTATGGCATTTACTGACACACCAACATCAGGAGGAGGGTGAACATCAGACCTCCTCTGACCACCTCTAACAACCCACCTGTGTGGCACCGCACCCTTGCAATGGCTATGAGAAGAATCATCCAGTTCTGCAGCTGGAGTAACCACACTACCCTGATCAGCTGTGTCACCCTCAACCTGTCCTGTGTCTGAGGTCATGGGTATATATAGGTATACCGACTGTGTCTAGAATAGGAGTAGGAGATGTAGGAGGCACAACCTTTATGTCAGACTGATCATCTTCACCCGCAGACTGTACATCTTCATCACCATCATTATCATCAGAGGCTAGCAATGCTGTAACATCAGGGAGCAGGAGTTCCACAGTTCCCACTGGCAGGATCAGGTATGATAAGAAGTAGGCAAACAGAAAAAAAAATGAAAAGAAAGAGAACAAACAACAATCAAATCTATGTTCTGTGAAATGCATCTTACAGCTTAAAAGATGCTAATGCAATGAAGTCAAATAACTTTCATTTACAAGTGCACTTACTTTTTGGATATAAATAAGAATACAGAAGATGTGTTTATCACATGCAGGTGATCATGCAATGACAGAGCTAGATGTCCCTACATTTAAAAAAGAAACAGGAATGATAAGAATCACCAAGTAAATGGCAGAAGAAACAGAAGACCGTTGCCTTTACAGTTGCAGAATAAGGCACGTCTCATACAAATCAATACTGCAAACTGGACCACCCCCATTCCCCCACCTTCTCCCTGTCTATCTGTGTCTCTTCTATTACCTTACATCTCTCTTTCTCTCTCTATAATATATATATGGCTTACTATCAAAAGGTTGAAATTCATATGGTCAAACATTCATTAGATCGACCCATATGATTGACATATAAATGTTAAGTAGTTCATTTGGTCAACAGGAAGTGCGTGCAAATTATGTTGACAACAGGGCAAGGATATACCCTTGTCAGCACTGTTGTGTGATATCAGAGTTGTAATATATAAGTAGTAGGGGGTGTGGGGGAGGGTGCAGGGGGGCCTGCAAAAACACTGCTGTCAGTGCTGCAGGTGTTTTTTGACCATTTAAACGTTGACATTTTTTTTCAGTATTTTGAACGTTCGGTGTAATGACTTTCGATGTTATGACTGTCGACCATATGAATTTCAACATTTTGATAGTATACCTATATATATTTTTATATATATATATATATATATATATATATATATATATATATATATATTAACATCATTCACCACCTGCTCCCAGATATGGTCATAGGAGAACTTGTCACCCCTGCCTTTTCCTAATAGGAATGGCTTATGGCAGCAAAGGGTCTGAATGATCACATCTCAGCGTCCATGTATGGCAGTTTAAAGGGTACAGATTTCTTGGGTGCCATAGTCTTGTATAAGGGGAAACATAATAGGAAAGAAGAAATCCATAAATACAAAAACAAGTGGTTAAACACAAAAATATATATAAATGTATCCATCCATCATACACAAAAATACATGAAAAAGTAAAGCTTTCTATTGTGGAAATAACTTAATCCACTCCCCCATCCCATCCCCAAATGCAAAACAAAGAAAGAACATGATAAAAAAATCATAGCAGGAATAACATTTCTGTCACTCTGTAATAAATTGCAGCATTAAAAAAATGTACACCTATGAAAGAAAATGGTTAACACTTTTTTCAAATAATTTTATTGATTTTCAAAAAGACAATAAATGTAAATTCTAATAGAATGTGAATAATTCAAATAACAAACTGTATACAATAAATACATATGGCCTATATAAAAAGAGGATATTTAGTTAGAGAGAATTAGTCACACAATTACATATATATCAGTGTACTTTCTTCTAGTACTAAGAGATTGTGGAAGTCTTTAGAGTCTCAGTAAGAGAAAGAACTTTCTTCCAAGGGTTGTTGATCCATTTATTAGGGAAGATTCTTGCTTATTTTACCTTTATTTCCAAATGTATTGTTTCTTCTAGTAAAGACTTAAATTCTTGAATATTGGGTTCAGGAGTTTTCCATTTTCTTGTAATACATTTTCTAGCAATTGCTAGAATAGTCCATAAGAGATATAGATTATTCTTGCTCAAAACATTTGTTTCAGTAACACTTTGTGATCTGATATGCATGTCAGCCATGTTGACAGGAGAGCCATAACAAATCTGGCACTGTTTCTAATGCATGAACCAATGACCTTGGTAATAATTAATACAAACAACTTCTGAATCATTGTGAGGAAACTATTGCATGGTCAAGAAATAAAGAAAGAAATACTGCAAGGAACCACCACGATGTAAAATCCACAGTTTAATTGGAAGAACAAGCGCTTTCACACACCATCCCGGTGTGCTTCATCAGGTTACAATTAAACAATTTAGAATCAACATTTATATACAAAAAGCTTCATCAATCATTCCATTAAAATCCCAATTAATCTATATAAATTTGAACATTTAAAAGGGAAATGACATTTCATGTCATAGAGAATTTTTCTATACAAGGTAAACAGTAAAGTAAAACCAGCAGTGTATTTCAGTAGCATTGCTTAGCTTCACCTAATATGCCTATCGGCTTAAAACTTTTTAATTTGCTTCCCAAACAGCAGGGGTTATATTTTATGCATTTGATGTTAATTCCCCAGAATATAATAGCATAAATGCAAAAGTTTATATGCCTCCAAAAATATTAGCAATATTGGCAAATAATTATATATAAATACAGGTATTAGATAATATAAAACAAGATATGTACATAGAATAAAAAATAACATGAAGTGTCCAGGAAAAATTATTCTATACATTCCATTTAGTATGTCTAAATCAGATATAATTAATATATAAAAATAATATTTAATCAATATCAATAGCAATGTAGCCATGATAAAATTGTTTACTTAATTTATTTATATTTAGTCCATTAATATATATGGTCATCAATTATAATGAAGTTAATAATGACAATGTATATACTGTAAGATAAAACCTATACAAAATTAATATAGAGATGTTAATGTATTAATGTAAATATTAATATAACAGATGTGTAGTGCATAAACACTGAAAATATAATTAATAAAAATCCAAGGTACAGAGTCATAACATTCATTGTCTAATGTTGCCCTAAAAGAGCCGGTCTAATATTAACAATAGAATTAAGGCCCGGTTCTATATGGGCTCTTAATTTCAATGGTCAAGAAATAACTGTGGCTCACATGCCCATGCCAGCAGCTACTGAAACTAATGCCGACAGTCCAGCAATACTTGTATTGTGAAATGCAATCCATAAGTAAGGTTCAAATACATCAGTTTATTCATATGAATATATCCATCCAGCATAAACAAAATACTTGCTTAAGGGGAGGCTTTATATGGATAAACACAACTTAATAACAGATCCCCTCCCCCAAATTGAAAACAAAGAAGGAAGTTGGATAAAATATTCATAGCAGAACAAGCATTTCTGTCACTGTAGTACATTGCCGCATCAATGCACAGCTACTGAGAATAATGCAGATAATAGAGAAATACTTGCATTGTGAAATGCAAACCATAATTAAGGTTCAAATACATAAATGTGTTCATAACATCAATCTACTCTTGCAGCAAATCAGTTGTGAAAGTAGAAAAAAGTTTACAAAGCAAGTAGCAGTAAGTATTACTATTGAGTTCTAGGGTTCCTGTCTATACTACTATGATATAAACTCCTTAGCTACATGATTACCTTTATGTAGTGCAGATTTAGCCCTCTCAGTACTGTGAATAAGCACACAATGTGGGAACTAATTAGCATTCATGAATTCCACAATCTGCACTAAAGACAGTGAATATAAACATGGTGTAAGGATCTACACAGTTGTATGCACATGCCCTACTTCTGCAAGGATGAGCACTGAGAACTGTTACCTGCTAAGTGCTTTCAAGTGTGAATAAATAGCTTAACTGCAATATCAACAAGGGTGTGTCAGGGAGAAGGGGCTTTCAAGAAATTTTTTGACTATCCTTGACTGATTTAGGAGAGCAATATTCCTACAATTTATATGAATTGTTTCTGACAACATTTTCTGCCTCTCAATACAATAGAATCTGCATTCTAAGGAAGCAAGTTATTCATTAAAATGTATATCAACTGCAAGGCAAAGCATATAACAGTCTTGTTAGGGAAGCATCGATATGGGAATGATGATCACAAAGTAAAAAGAAAAAAAGAGGTGCTATGTTCACATTTTTTTATATTGTGTGAGGAAAGATTACCTTCCCTGTTGCCAGTATCACAGCCAATCACACATCTAAGTTTAAATTACATAAGGCAAACGAGATGTGTTGTTGTTTTACCTGTAATGTCAATGTGTAGTATGTCACATACCGAATATAAGTAACCTCACTTTTTATCTTCATGGTATACTGAGTGTGGCTTATACTGATAAAAATCTGAACTGTGTCTTGTAAATGCCCTGGTGTTGTGCGGTTCTAATCCATAGATGGTGGTGTCTGTGTGAACATGATGATGTTTAATGAAAATAGGTTCATGTTGAAACACAACCATGTTGAGAGAATATCAAAACTCTACATTTAACTACTTGTTTTATACTGCTTCCTCTATTTCATTAACTTTATTTTTTTCTTTATTTCTTTATTTTTATTTTATTTTTTATTTATTTTTTTTATTTGTTTTTCATTTGCATGCAGTTTGGCATTCTGCATTTTGGACTGGCAGAGGTCCCTAGCGATGAATTGCAGTTCACTGCCTAAAGAAAAAAGTGAACATTTTAATTTACCAAAAAAAAAAAAAAAAAGAAATAAATCAAAAACAAACTGAATACACAAAAGCTGGCACTAATGAAATGATTCAATGAGCTCTGTATTTAATAAACCACCAATGCTGGCTCTAGTTACTCCAAACAACTTGAATAAATGTGGAAAATGATTAAATAAAACCACAGAGTCCAATAAATATTAGTAAATGCAAGTACTTTCATTTAACATAATATTAAACTTCATCAGACATCCGCCATTTGTTGTCTTACAGTTTAAATATTAGCACCTTTCACGTGATTGGTTCACAGCATACACACCCCTTTTAAAACTTTGGAAGGCCCATTTTTCATTATTTAAGACATTTTTTAGCATACAGACATAATTGAAACAAATGTTAAAGCAAACATTACCATGTCTACCATATATCAACCTAAAACAATATTAATAAAGAAAAAAATCCTAATAAAATTAACCAATAAAATACTTGTATTTTACAATTTCTTCCTTTGCAAAGTTTTTAACACAGGTGTTATGGAACTGTGTTCATTTATGCCTGGCTAACTATCAGAATTGAGTTTTCCTTGCCATATTAGTTCTTTCTTTAATAAATATTCCTAAAAAATAAATTGTTACTTTAAATTACTAATATTTATTAGAGTCTGTGGTTTTATTTAATCATTTTCTGCATTTATTAAACTTGTTCAGAGTAACTAGAGCCAACATTAATGGTTTGTTAAATATGGCACTCATGGAATCATTTCATTAGTACAAAATTTTAATTTAGTATGATTTCTGTAGCACAAACTAACACTGCAATGGTGTGTGGCTGTCAGCACTCTGGGTAGCACTTACTGAAGAAAATGCACCTGTCAGGTGACTTTCTTTGTGACACAAAATGTAAGTGCAGTGAGCTTAAAGAAAGATAAATGCTGTTGCATGGGATCTAAAAACATATTTGCGTACATTTTGTGATATTGTACTGTAGATTAAAAATCAGCTATGCTCAGTATTGCTAACATGTGAGCTGTTGTCTGCCCTGATAATTTGTGCCAGAAATTAAGTGTGTGATATGGCGATGAGATGGGAGAAGGATGGCATCATCACTGTAATGCATTTCTTATTCTGGTTATTGCTAGGTATACGCTATGCTAGAGTTACATTTTCCTTTCAGCTTTTTATCTCTATCGATTATTTTTTTTTTTCTAATACCTTTTGCATTTGCACTGTGCTTTGAAGTACACAAACACAGTTCACTATCTAAGGAAAAAAAGTGAACATTTTAATTTAGGCTGCCTTCTGCAGCACAAAGAAGCCCAGCAGCAGTATGTGGCCATCAGCACTCTGGATAGCATTCAGGGAAAAAATTCAATCACTCAGACAGTCTTTTCCTGTGGCACAATGTGTAAGTGCAATGATCATAAAGAGAGGAGACAATTGATGTACGGGTTGACTCCACTTGACAAATGGGTGGAGGAGATGGAATGCCATTTCTCGCAGCATTTTTGATTAGGAATATCACAGTAAATGGACATAAATATCATAACTATCTTTATTGCAAAAAATGTATCATTACTGCTCGCTTTAGAAGCCAAATAGAATGTTAAACATGACAAGGATATTTAATGTAGACTGCACATACATAGGTATGCTGTGCACATTTTTGTTGTAATTATTGAGTTTGTACATATATAAATATGTCTTGACAGCATGTGTACTGAAGTATGCATATGATCCATCCCACCATGTCCTACACAGATCATGCAACTGCAGACATTGAATCAGCACTGTTTGGCATTTTATCCTTTTTTCTCTTGGGTTCAATTCTCAGGTGGCACTCCTCAATCTTATCAGTGTCTAACTCCCAACATGCCAATATGTCACAAGTAATTACATTTTCCTCCAGAAAAGCATGATTATAATCAACACCATAAAGTATATCATGGTTTAACATTGAAACATGTCTTCAAGAGTTGGAGCATCGAACATAGTTAAATCTCAATTCCATTTTTAAAACCTTCTGTTCTTCTAGTTGTACTCACTGCCAATGTCTCTAGCAAGCCATTCCTGTGATTCTTATTGTGCAAATGCTATTAGCAAGGCTGTGCATTTTTGTGCACAAGCTGTTACATGGGGGATCAGAACTGGGTGCCAGTTTACACCCACATGCCTGGACTGCCTGCTGCAGACATGGCTGATGATGATAGACCTAGGGCAGGGTTCACGAAGGCTTACACGGAGTTTAAGAGTAGTGTAAGCCTCCGTGTAAGCCTCCCGATCCAGGGAACAGCCCAAAACCTCCGTGTAAGAGACAGACACAAAAGCGTCTCTTACACGTGATTGGCGTGGAAAACCATGATCTAACAACAAACACCTACTTAAAGTATCAAAACCTAGTAAAAGAGCAGGTAGCTGCCTCTATTCCCATTCCATAACTAAGCTGTGGAATGCCCTCCCATCATCAGTTACAGAATTAGAGAACATAACCTCCTTTAAAAGAAAACTAAAACAACATCTCACTGATAACCCCAGCTGTAGATGAAACACATATCCACAGACTCCTTACGCTAGCAAAACTGTTTCGCATAGCAAATATACTTATGTATATGTCATACTGTTACTCCATACGAGTTATCCCTAATCTTTAGTATCCTAATCCACACATCTATACAATCATCTTAACACATTTTCTCTTCTCTGCTGTCACTTCCTACTTTCAATACTACCATTAAATACATGCCGCCTTTAATCTACATATTCCCACCACCTAGCTATAAGATTCTAACTGTATTTATCCTACCTTTAAGTTTAACTCTCTAATTCTGCCTTCCCACTACACTTACCTTTCCCTTTTCCTACTCCCCCCTAAAAAATGAGCTGTATTGTTAAATATTTCTAACTATATAATTTTCCTACATGATAATGTTCTATTGTTACTGAATTGTGCCTTTTTACAACATATGTGCTGTTTAGATTTCTGTAGTATTTAACTTGCTTTATAAGTAATTGTTTCATTACAAATTCATGTAATGATTTTCATGTAACTTGGAGCTTTTCTCCCTGGGCCTACACTGAAAATGGGTCTCAAGTCCAGTGGACATTACCAGTCAACTAATGTCAATAAATAATAAATAAACAAATAATAAATATTATTGAATGTGTGTGTCTCTACATGAACACAATCAAGCACCGTGCTAGTACTACATCCTGGTAACTAAGACAGGTGTGAGAAGTGTCTGGTAGACTAGTTAGTTCAATGTCGTCATTACCAACTACCTCTGCCAGGTATTGTACTGCTAGTTCCATGGCCTGACTAGAATTTGGGTGCTACCTGATTGTGACTAATGTCTGCTGGATGAGCTGTAATCGCAACTCCATCAGGGACCACCACCACGTCACCTACCATGTCTTGGTGTGGGTACTGCAATCACTGACAGATTGGTGGGAGGAATACCACCATAGGAACTAAATCAGTAGATGATGTAGTGGCTCTACAGCCATATGGATAGCAACTATACCCTTGTAGACATTCCATTACAGATACTGTCCTATCCAGTGTGTCCTTTATCATGTCCAAGGATTCTCCGACATGGTTCCAGCAGGCCTACACCTCAGAATGCACAATCTTTAATACTTACATTATCTGTTCTGAAGCCCTTGTGGAATGTGCCTGTGCCTCCATGACCATCGTACACATATGCTGTATGGCATTTACTGACACACCAACATCAGGAGGAGGGTGAACATCAGACCTCATCTGACCACCTCTAACAACCCACCTGTGTGGCACCTCACCCTTGCAATGGCTATGAGAAGAATCATCCAGTTCTGCAGCTGGAGTAACCACACTACACTGATCAGCTGTGTCACCCTCAACCTGTCCTGTGTCTGAGGTCTCTGTGTCATGGGTATATATAGGTATACCGACTGTGTCTAGAATAGGAGTAGGAGATGTAGGAGGCACAACCTCTATGTCAGACTGATCATCTTCACCCCCAGACTGTACATCTTCATCACCATCATTATCATCAGAGGCTAGCAATGCTGTGACATTGGGGGCAGGAGTTCCATAGTCCCACTGACAGGATCAGCTATGCTAAGAAGTAGGCAAACAGAAAAAAAAATGAAAAGAAAGAGAACAAACAACGATCAAACCTATGTTTTGTGGAATGCATCTTACAGCTTAAAAGATGCTAATGCAATGAAGTCAAATAACTTTCATTTACAAGTGCACCTACTTTTTGGATATAAATAAGAATACAGAAGGTGTGTTTATCACATGCAGGTGATCATGCAATGACAGAGCTAGATGTCCCTACATTTAAAAAAGAAACAGGAATGATAAGAATCACCAAGTAAATGGCAGAAGAAACAGAAGACCGTTGCCTTTACAGTTGCAGAATAAGGCATGTCTCATACAAATCAATACTGCAAACTGGACCACCCCCATTCCCCCACCTTCTCCCTGTCTATCTGTGTCTCTTCTATTACCTTACATCTCTCTTTCTCTCTCTATAATATATATATGGTTTACTATCAAAAGGTTGAAATTCATATGGTCAAACATTCATTAGATCGACCCATATGGTTGACATATAAATGTTAAGTAGTTCATTTGGTCAACAGGAAGTGCATGCAAATTATGTTGACAACAGGGCAAGGATATACCCTTGTCAGCACTGCTGTGCGATCTCGGAGTTGTAATATATAAGTAGTAGGGGGTGTGGGGGAGAGTGCAGGTGGGCCTGCAAAAACACTGCTGTCAGTGCTGCAGGTGTTTTTCGACCATTTAAACGTTGACATTTTTTTCAGTATTTTGAATGTTCGGTGTAATGACTTTCGACTTTATGACTGTCGACCATATGAATTTCAACATTTTGATAGTAAACCTATATATATTTATATATATATATATATATATATATATATATATATATATATATATATATTAACATCATTCACCACCTGCTCCCAGATATGGTCATAGGAGAACTTGTCACCCCTGCCTTTTCCTAATAGGAATGGCTTATGGCAGCAAAGGGTCAGAATGATCACATCTCAGCGTCCATCTATGGCAGTTTAAAGGGTACAGATTTCTTGGGTGCCATAGTCTTGTATAAGGGGAAACATAATAGGAAAGAGGAAATCCATAAATACAAAAACAAGTGGTTAAACACAAATATATATATAAATGTATCCATCCATCATACACAAAAATACATGAAAAAGTAAAGCTTTCTATTGTGGGTTGACATCTGTGTACTGTCAATTGGCTGACCAATGGCGGACCCAGACACACCTTCCTGCACCATTATAGACATTTCCTCATCATCAGTACCTGGGGCACAAGATTCAGGTTCCCTGCTGCAGGTCACCAGAGCAGCACCAGAACCTACAGGAGGAAAACAGGGAACACAGATTACCGTCTCAAGACATATTTTACGGTGATGCACTTCAATACAAATGCACACATTCAGAAATGGGCACATGCACTCATGGACACACACACAAACATGCACACATGGGCACAGGTACATTTGCACACATGCACACCCCACAGTACACACACACATCAGTACTGAGTTACACTACTCTTACTAGTATTAACTTGAGTATTGCAGGTATTATTAAACACACTCACCAGCATGTTTACTACTGAGTTACACTACTCTTACTAGTATTATAAATAGTTTTTCAGGTAATGATAAACACACTCACCAGCATGTATGGCCTGCCTCGTTGCTAGATGGGAGGGACCTGGAAATATGAAGAAAGTAATGTCAGTGGGCACAAGTGTGCCATTGTTTTTGCATATGATACAGTTCCCTTATACACATCAGCTGCTCATAATGCCAGTATCACACATGCACAATTACATATCATGATGACAGATACATACCACGTGCACACCTTATGCATGCATGAAGTAACAGTGTACAGAACAGTCATATGTACATATGGCATCTTACCTGCACACTCAGTGTCTTGCTGCTGTGTGGATCCAACCTCCATCAGGATGCAAGTCTGATGCTGTTGTTGTTCTGGGACTGGATCCACGGCACTTAGCAGTAGCCCCTCCTGTCTGGTGAGGGGGGGATGTGGCCCCTCCACCTGTGGCAACCTGTTGCCTGCGGATATCTGCAGCACGCTGGTGGACATTTCTAATCAAATCACTGCAGTGATGTCTCACCTGCTCATATGTCCTATCATGCATGCCAACATCATTTATCCTGCTGACAAGGTTTTGCCACAGTGCAGACCTCTCCTGCTGATTCTGGGTGGTGCATGAAAACAGGATGTCATAGTCACGCACCAGGCTCTGGTGGATCACTTCGTCCTCTGCAGCAGAGTATGCAGAGTTCCTTTTTGGAGCCATATCTCCCTGGAAAAGTACACAAACAGGATATCAGCAGAGTATGTCAGCAATATATGGTACACATTCTATACATGAAGTATTAAATTGTAGTTATTACTGCTTGGTTGTAACTTGATTAAAGTGTAGCTATCATTCTAAGTCTTTTGGTTTAAGCACTTGGCCTTCTGACCAGTTGTTTTACATTAGGAAGGTTTGTGGCAAGCACTGTGGTGGCAGGACAGGTAGCTTTCATCCTTCTAAGTTGGGAACTGCTGATTGAGAGCCCAGTGTCAAAGTGTATTAGTTATGGTATAAGCAGTTGGCCTTCAGGCCAGTTATTTAACATTAACAAGGTTTGTGGTCTGCACTCTTGTGTGAGAATAGGCTGTACTCTGCCATTCATAGCTGGGAACTTCTGGTTTATGGTCTATAGTGCCTGCATATTTGAACTGTATCTTACTGACATTGGTACACCTTGTTTGCTGTAGCATACACTACATCCAAGCCTCCTGAATCTAGCTTTGTTTATATGCTTGTTATTTGTTAGCTTGTTATTTCACTGGTACTCTAATTCCACATAATACACAGCTTCTCAGCACTTCTGTGAATCACTACTGATATCTGCATTGCTTACTGTACTTATTTCCTTGCTACACTTGAAAGAAAGTGACTGTTTGTCATTTTTGCATTTAGTTAATTGTAACACATTGCACTTAAGTTACCTGGCACTTGCTCAATGAAGCTATTATATCAAGTCAGCAGTAGAAATTAATATCAGTACACCCTCACTCCCCACTGGAACTTGTTTTAAATTATTACAGAATTCACAATAGTATTCTAGCATGTCCAGAGGTCAGTTGTCAATCTCCTCTCCAGTCCAGCTGGTGAGTGTGGTAATCCAGAGGCAATGTTATAACAGCCTCATGTACACAGACAACCCCCTCCTCCTAACAACAAATTCAAACACATGTGAGTGATGCAACCATATACCAAACTGGAGGCTAGGCTCTCTCTACTCAATACTACCATAACCAGTCAGGAGGAGAAGGAAACCACACTCACTACAATTCCAGTCTCACATAGACCTACCACGACAGCAAAACAAACACATAATCACACAAAAACATACTGAGGCTCAAATAAAGATCTGCCTAAGCAGCAGAGACCTCCAAAGCAGACATCCAAGCAACCACTCACGTGCAACACATATCTCACAAAGCCAATGTGCTGAACACTCACAGCCCTTAACAGTAAACAACACACCTCATACACTTGTAATAGGTGACTCTATCATCAGGCACACTGACGTCACGTTCACCAGGCTGAACGAGGAGAGGGTCACAGTGTGCAGCCTGTCGGGCACTACGACCCGCCACATAACACAAGCACTCCAAGGCAAGTACAAATATGACTCACTCATTGTCCATGCTGGTGTGAATGACCTGACACATACCTCCCTAGACTACATGAAAAGAGACAGAAAGGAGCTCTCTGAGCATGTAGCCCAAGACAGTATGACCCTGACCTTGAGTAGCATCTTACCCTCACCAAGAATGATGCCACAATATCAAGGCAAGATGATCACTTTCAACAATTGACTGAAGTACTGGTGTCATTCAAAGGTGATACAATGCCTGTCAGCTTGGGATGATATGCTGTACAAGCCACGATGCTTTGCTAGGGACAGCTTGCACCTGTCACCCCTGGGCTTTTGGATTTTGGCAAAGGCTCTTGCTACACCCATAGTGCCTTTATTAGGCTAGGCTCATAAGACAAACCCACATCCATACGTATCACAAAGGATGAGGAACTAAGAGTAATGCTACTCAACACCAGAAGTCTAAACCTCAAGATACATGCACTCAAAACTACTTAGCATTATGGACATCGACATTCAGGCAGTAACAGAAACCTGGTTCAGGTTTCCCAAGAGCACACCAGCACTACCAGGTTATACCTGTTACCATTCTTGTTGGCCCCAACACTTGGACCAAACAACAAAAGGAGGGGGAGAATCAATATTCATCAAAGATACCCACACCTCCACATTGGTGGCAAAGTACCACATAGGTGTTAAGCCATTAAGTACAGAAGAAGTAATTGGGGACCTGGGGAACAAACTTGATAACAATCTGTCATTTGACAACCACGTGGCCAAAGTGGATTGAAAAACATGTTATACAGCCCAGCTAATCATGAAGGGATTCACATGTACATCAGGGGAGGTCATCGTGCCTCTTTACTCATCCATCATCAGGCCTATAATTGAGTACAATGCCCCTTTTGGGATGTACTTAACCAGACACCTATAGCAACTGGAAAAAACCCAACAGTACCTCATCAAGAGGATCGAAGGGCTCAAACAGATGCCATATGCTGCCCGGTTAAAGAAAATCCAGCTGGACTCAGTGGCATACTGCCTGCTCAGAGGCAATCTGTGCCTGACGTATACAGCCATGTCCAACCCAGAAGTAATGGACATGCTGCACCTCAGGAAATCAAAATCCCATACAGCCACACACTCAGGAGACCTGAACCTTAGCACTGACATAAATAGGACATGCTGGAGGGACATATTCCTAACCCAGAGGCTCCCTTCACTCTGTAATGAACTCACAGTACAGGTTAGGCAGAGTCCCTCATTGACTCTCTTCTCAGAGAAGGGCATAGCAAAATAAATTTTAATTGGGTGGCAAAAGACAAACACATTCTGGCTAGGCTTATCAATGCCCTAGGGCAAATAGCCTAGTATGAACCTATGAACCTATGTGTACTGCTATACTACTTCTGCCATATGTTGCATGTGTGTGTGTTGTGGGGGATGCGCAGGTAATGGCCAGATATTTCTGCACAGGCAACACTTCTGAAACACTCTGGGTGTTCATCCCAACATACTGTATGTGCATTGCCATCCAACATTGTGATGTGGGCACACATTACTCAGCCTGGATATACATATCTCAACAACATCACAAGCACAGTACACTACCTTGCTATGTATGTATGTAATTACACAGTTATTCACTAGTTAGGACTGTGATGCTATCCATGCAGCCCACTGGGCCAGTGGAAGCCACAACACACACTGCTGGCCCCTTTGCAAAAGCTTACCACAGACATCCCACATAGTGCATGTAATGTGCACACACATATCTAACCCAGACCGTATGCACACCACTTATTTATCCTGTCCAGTGGACTACAGATACAGGCACATTGTATAACAATAGCAGGAGGCTACTGCAGCACAGAGCAGATTCACATGAAGGCAAGGCATCTGTGGTCAGCAGTGGTAAGATGCTTCACATTCACCAAATGCACAGAAATTGGCAACATTGTTGCAGACAGTTTAGGTGCAGGTCCCCCCCCCCATTCTCCTACACAAGTGGAATTAGTTATCACAGATGAATGTAACCTCCCTATCATCTCACATGTCCAGGTGAGGGCCACAACAACATTGCAGAACACACAGCATCACTGTTACAAAATGGTATCCCTGGATGTGTGATACGTTCACCCCTAGAGGACATAGCACCACATTACAGACTGATATTAAACCCTGACCATACTACAGGATATGTACCTGAACAGTGCCATACATACACAGTGGTCCCACACCAATGAGGAGGAACCCCTACTGACCCTGGGAACTACTGCATCATATGCATAACTGGCCTTGTGTTCTAAGCTATGGAAGTTTTAAGTATGGAAGACATGTACAGCAATATTACATATGTATATATATCAGGACTATGTACACACAACCTATCTCATGGACATACCTATAGATAGTGAACTATGATACATTTGGAGGTTTCACAGTAAACACAGTATTAACCTGCTACTTTGCATTACCTGTGTTTGTGTCAGCTGTTGTTGTGTCACTGGTGCTAGTTGCTGCTGCTGGTTTTGTTGCTGTGATGATGCAGTTTTTTTTATCACTGCCTTTATTGCTTTATTTATTTATTTATTTATTTTCTCTCTCTCTCTCTCTCTCTCTCTCTCTCTCTCTCTTTCTCCGTCGGTTTGGTGCAATGAATGTATTACATGTGTGGAGTGTTAGTAATGGATGCTTTTGTAGGTATCTGCATAGGTCCATGTGATGGCCTCTGCACCAATTGTAAGGCAGCATTTGCTAATTGCATGCAGCCAGTTGTGTACTGATTGCATGTCTCACTGTGATTTCAGGACAGTGCTATAAAAGGGTATGTGAGATAGGCATTGCCCTTTCAGATTGTAAGGGGGTGGACCATGCTGGTATGCTGTTGACAGTGTTCTGTGAGTGTGAAGGTTAGTAAGTCTCTCATGATTCATGCTGTGTTGTAAAGTCAGGTTGCTGCATTTCTCTCACCTGTTCCCTGTAGTGAGTGTGTATGCATACTGACACCTACAACTATATTTCCATATGTATTAATATATATATATATATATATATATATATATATATGTGTGTGTGTGTGTGTGTGTCCATATACATACTTTCATATATGTACATTAGCTTACATTATTAAGTACAAGCTAACAATTAGCAGGGCTGTTTCTGTTAACACTAAACTAGTATGGGAATCTAGTAAATCGGGCATTAAAAATCTACCTGACATGCTTTGGGTAGTACACATCCTATATTGCCTTTATATTGATTCCTACTATTATATGTTATATTTATTTTAGCACTATGTTCTTGTATGAGAGTCATGGCTTAGAGGTAGGTCATACAGACTAGTGTTACCTCGGTTCGAGACTGACAGTGGGAATTTATTTTTCTTTCGAAATGAGTACAGGACCTGTCAATCAAAGTGCTGAAGGCACCTTTAAGCAGTTAAAAGGGTTAGTAAGTCTCACAGGAGTCAGGCTGTATTGTAGATTCTGGTTGCTGCATTTATCTTCACTGTTTCCTGTAGTGAGTGTGTATGAACACTGACACCTACCACTAGAAGTGATATATCCGCCCCCTCTCCTCAGGGCACCATTTTTGAACCTTACCCGTTCACGGCTGCTGCAGGTAACTGGCTAGGAGTGCGCTCCTACTGTAAGTAGACTCCATGTATAATTTGTAGCGCTATTATCAGGGCTTTTCCCTTTACTTTTATGTAAAACGACCACCATAGCTATGCTATGCCAGCATTTTTCATCTGAACACTGTCGATTACTGTTTTAGAGTGTACTAAACAATTCTACTGTTTAAAGTGTATATTGCTGTGTCGATTGCTGTTTTAGAATGTACTAAACATTTCTACTGCTTAAAGTGTGTATTCAGAACGTAGATTGATTGTCTGTTTGGATGGTTTACTGCATATAATACTGTATATGTATTGGTGGAACTTAGTATTCATTATTTTTGGTTATTGCAAACCTTCTCTATAGTTTGACTAGGTTGCTCTTGTGCCTCTGTAGTCGCTACTGACTGTAGTGCGACATTGCCCTGCATATTCCTGATCTGCCTGTGTTTAGACTACACTGCATATTTTTTTCTGAACTCCTATATGATTGCTTCATGTACAGCTGATGTAAGAAACAGTTATTGTCTATTTTGGATGGGTCAGTTGAATGGGACTGTTCGAGGCTGCTTTTTGAACTATTCTGTGCCTGTGTAAAATGTGTTATAGTTACTAACCAATGTTGGTGTAACACGCCAACTCCACATGTATGTGTTATCTTCACATATGCCTGGCTAGTCGCTGTTGTATGGCACACTAGGGTTGTAATGCTATCTTGCCTACTGTAGCAATATTTTTTTTTCGATAATTGCTTCAGTTATATTTTGTACTTCATACAGAGCTTGTGGACTAGTTCTAGTGCCTACTGATTGAATTGAATATTTCCAGACGGCACTGCTCTCTTTTTTTACACTGTTTGTCGATAGAGCCTAGTTGTAAACTCGTCTGTGAAGTAGGTCTGCTGAGTTTCAAATGTGCTTTACCCATTTTGATAGAGTCTACTAGTATTAGGATATTGAATTACTCTTTGCATTACAGATTGTATTGTGCTTATGGTATCTTATTTTACCTGCTTATTACTACTATTAGGCAATAAGGTGTTGTCACTACTATACTGTTATTAACTCTTACTCATCTTTCCTCCTATCTCCAGTTGTTTTGCCCTGCATTTCCCATTGGGACCTTCGCCTGGGTGGACACATACATCTGACTAAAGTCACCTACCTCATCCATTATTTTGCTCAGGCAATATTACTGCTCTGCTGCCTCAACACCCCTTTTTGGAAAGTTGGAACAGAGTCTCCCAGAGGAAACTGAGAAAGTATGTGCATCTGTTACTACTTAGGCCTCTGTAACTTCTAACTCCTGCTTGTTAGTTTTGTAAGCTATCTCCCTGCCAGGACAGCCAGCAGCCTAAACCCCTCTTATTTCTCCCTCTCCATTCTCACTCTCATCTCTTTTCTGAGTTTCACTAGCTCTTCCTTAATTCTATCCTATTTAGTCCTTAGACCTCCCTAGTGGGCCTAGTACAATTCTGCATTTGGCCACTAGAGGGCGTCCCCTCCCCACTGTTATTACTTTTCCTTTACTCACTTCTTGCATTTTCTCTGCTATTACTCTCCTTCCTCACTTTCTCACCCATACCTTTAGCCCACTCTACCTATTATATACAGAACCCTTACTTACCCTGCTACAACTTACTCTCCTGAAATCTATGCTCCCCTGATTGGCTCTCGATCTTCTCCTGGTGCCTTCCCGCTCCGTTCGCCCTTCAGGCTCACTCCGCTCCCCTACCCTGCCCCCAAATGCCACCCGCCCCTGGTACCTCTAGCTATATCCCTCTTGTGACCACACACACTTCCTCTCTACACCAATCAACCTCCAACACCCTAGACACACCCCATACCAGCCTATTACCTACTTGTTACCACACCCACATCTACTCTATAATATTACACTCCAATTCTAAATTCCACTCACATAATTGACCTAACCCACCAGCTCCAACCTACCTAACACTATACTCCGCACTACCTTTCAGGCTTTTTCCTCCATCCCCTTGTGTAATAAACTTTATAACATATACAAGGCAATTACAACACTATAACACTAAGCAACCTTAATTCAACATGCTTTTTAAACCTTCATCCATCTCTATTTTACTACTACTATTTCTTAAACTTTCATATCTTTATTACCTCACCCAACCCTGTACTTCCTACCATTCACAATTCTATCACATAACTAACCATCTAAACTCCCCTCTCTCACATTCACACTCTTCTATTTCTCCCCATCTATACCCAATAAAACACTTCCTATCCTTCTCATACAAAGTGTTCTCCTCACAGAAAAACTCCATCCCCATAGCAACTAGAAACCCCTTCACCATCACAACAGAACCCAATCCTTTTCTTATTTTTTCAATTACCTCTCTAACCCAATCTTTCATCTCATTACCAGTCTTTTATCAGGTGATATCCATCCCAACCCAGGCCCCTCTACCTCCACCTCCTCACACAAGCCTATATTATTTACTTCTCTAAACTCCCAGAGTATAGTCAATAAAGTCACTACCCTCCATGCCTGGCTCATGCATAACAAACCTGACATCCTATCTATTTCAGAAACATGGTTAAAACCCTCTATAAAAGACTCCGAAATAACTCAACCCAACTATTCTATCATTAGAAAAGACAGGACCCACAAAAAAGGCAGTGGAGTAGCACTCCTATATTCATCTTCCTTGCTAATTACTCCTTACAACAAACCCATTCCACAATTTAACAACGCTGAATTACTCCTCACTCTCCTACAAGTTAATAAGCACAAACACATATGTCTAGCATCCCTCTACATCCCCCCAGGGGATAATATTTCCACACTTGAAAATATCCTCTCGTGGCTCTCCAACAACATCAGCAATGAAATCATAATCTTAGGTGATGTAAATATTAACTGAGCCTCCATCCAGTCTCCAACCAACCCTCTTAACATCAACCTATATAACTTTTCCCAGCTAATCAACACTATAACACATCCACAAAAATCCCTCTTGTGGCACCATTCTAGATTGGATTCTAGTGTCACATCCCCACTATTTTTCAGATAGTGGTACTCTTCCCGACCCTCTAAGAGATCATATGCCCATTTTCACTCACCGACTCCCCTGTATCTCATACCGCACCCACAACTACATTACTACCCGCAACCACAAAAACTTTAACCCATCAACCTTCTTAAATTCCCTAAAAACAATTAACTGGAACAATCTAAGGACACTACCCTTAGAAGATGCACTTCAACTCTACATTCTTAGAAATACTAGACTCCCAAGCCCCTCTGAGGATAAAAAGAATAAAAACAAATTCTGCCCCCTGGCTAACCAAAACCACTCTATCAACCATGCGCCTTAGAGACAAAGCCTGGGGACTCTATCTGAGAAACAAGACCCCAGAACACCACATTGCGTACAAAACCCTTCGAAATAAAGTAAAAAAGCTTATTATCTCTGATAGACAACAATACTTCTTTACACTCCAAAACAATAATAAAACTAATCCTCAAAGATTCTGGAAGGGAATCTCTACCCTCCTTAACCCTAGCAAACCACACACCCCAACCCCAGACCCAAATACCCCAGACGTAGATTTAGCTACTCAGTTCAACTCCTTTTTCCTTGATTCTATTAGCAAACTCACTTCCTCTTTCCCGAGCTCCACCTCACTATCTAATACACCCCCACCCTCTCCTGCAAACAATCCACCCCTCATTACCACTTCTTCCTCATTCCCTTCTACTCACTGTCTATCTTCCACCTCATCCGCTACTCCAACCTCCACATCACCCTTATCATCCTTAAACTCTCTCTCTCCCCACTCTACTCTATTCTCATTAAAACCTATATCCACTTCTACTATAAAGAAACTCCTTCAGAAACTGAAGCATGTACTAACGCACCTGATAACATTCCCTCTTACTTCTTAAGTATAGCTGCTGAAGCAATTGCCTAACCCATAAGCATTCTAATCAACCGCTCCATCCATGAATGCACAGTGCCCCAACTCTGGAAGCAAGCCTTTATCATTCCTCTGCATAAAGGAGGCAACAACTGTAACGTCAACAACTTCCGACCTATTGCTATCCTGTCCCCCATTTCTAAACTTCTGGAAAAGTGTGTCCAACTTCAACTCTTACCACATCTCTTAGATAATAACCTTCTAACCCCTACACAACATGGTTTCAGGCCAAATCATAGCACTATGACAGCCCTCCTGTCCTATCTTGAGACTGTTAATAGAGCACGTGACTCTGGCCAAATTGTCTCTACCTTACTACTTGACCTCTCCAAGGCCTTCAACACTATCTCACACAGCCTGCTCTTAACTAAACTTTCAAAACTTAACCTTTCTCCCTCCTCCGTAAATTGGTTCTCCAGCTATTTATCAAATAGATACCAAGCTTTAATATGGAAAAAGGCCACTTCCTCTTTCCTTAGTACCCCACTGGAGTTCCCCAAGGATCCATTCTTGGTCCCCTTCTTTTTAATATATTTATAAATGATTTCCACAAATCCATTCCATTCGCAAACATCATCCAATATGCAGATGATTCTACCATTATCTGCTCTGCCACATCTTCCTCTATGCTCCAAAAGCTTACTCAAGAAGCTTTTTCAATTACTGAACATTGGATGAAAATAAATCACCTAGCACTCAATGCCTCCAAAACAAAACTAATGGTATTTACCCCTTCTAAAACTACTCCTTTCGATATAAACACATTCTCGATTACTAGCCAAAATAACTCACCCCTGGAACTGGTGTCTGAAACCAAGTTACTTGGTGTACAAATTGACAACCAGCTTAATTTCAATTCCCATCTACAACTAAATATTAAAAAACCCATCAAAAACTAGGCATGCTCTACCGTCAGAATCTGTACCTTACAAGCTCCTCCAAAATCACTCTCGCTTCCTCCTTTCTTATCCCCTCCCTTCTTTACGGGGCACCATTGTTGACTAATCTTCAGACCTCTCTAAAAAAACAGCTTTCCTCTTGCTATAACAAAATCGCTAAATTCGCTAACAGCCACAGGTCCTCCACCCACCACTGTTCCTCTCTCCAAAAACTAAATTGGCTTGAACTACCTAACCAACTCATCTATACACAGCTAACTTTAGCCCACAAGCTCATTCTCAACCCCTCTCTTTGTCCCTCCCTGTCTTCTGCCTTTAAAATGCACCTACCCAATAGAGTCTTAAGGTCTAACAATCAAAACCTACTAGAAGTTCATAAACCATCTCATCCCCCAGGCAAAAACTTACTATCCTTTAACCTAGCCCGTCTCTGGAACTCACTCCCACCATCCATTCGCACCACCTCCAACCATTACATGTTCAAAAAATCTCTTCATATACATCTAAAGTCCCAATGGGAATGTTCTTGCTCCCACCCCTCATAATATATGATATCTTATCTTCCTTTTACGCTCATGTTACTTAACTATACCTAACAAAGCTTATGTTCCTTACAAAATAACTACTCTGTATGTGTAAAACAACGTCACTTTCTCAGCATATTCACTTCACGTTAACTCTCATTAGATTGTATTGTTTTGAATGCTTCCTGAATTTTGAGCTCAAATGTTGTATCTTTTATTTTTGTATAATTATTATTAGCAATCTTTGTATGTACCTAGTTTGTCTGTTTTGGAGCTTTTCTCCCCAGGACTCCATTGAAAACGGGTTCTTTTTGGCCCAATGGACTATCCTGGTAAACCAACTGCAAATAAATAAATAAATAAATAATAATATTTCATATGTATTAATATATATATATATATAAATATATATATATATATATATATATATATATATATATATATATATATATATATGTGTGTGTACATATACATACTTTCATATATGTACATTACCTTACATTATTATGTACAAGCTAACAATTAGCAGGGCTGTTTCTATTAACACTAAACTAGTATGGGAATCCAGTAATTCGGGCATTAAAAATCTACCTGACATGCTTTGGGTAGTACACATCCTATATTGCCTTTATATTGATTCCTACTATTACATGTTATATTTATTTTAGCACTATGCTCTTGTATGAGAGTCATGGCTTAGTGATAGGTCATACAGACTAGTGTTACCAAGGTCCTGGGTTTGAGACTGACAGTGGGAATTTATTTTTCTTTCGAAATGAGTATAGGACCTGTCAATCAAAGTGCTGAAGGCACCTTTAAGCAGTTAAAAGGGTTAGTAAGTCTCACAGGAGTCAGGCTGTGTTGTAGATTCTGGTTGCTGCATTTATCTTCACTGTTTCCTGTAGTGAGTGTGTATGAATACTGACACCTACCACTATATTTCATATGTATTAATATATATATATATATATATATATATATATATATATATATATATATATATGTATGTGTACATATACATACTTTCATATATGTACATTACCTTACATTATTATGTACAAGCTAACAATTAGCAGGGCTGTTTCTGTTAACACTAAACTAGTATGGGAATCCAGTAATTCGGGCATTAAAAATCTACCTGACATGCTTTGGGTAGTACACATCCTATATTGCCTTTATATTGATTCCTACTATTACATGTTATATTTATTTTAGCACTATGTTCTTGTATGAGAGTCATGGCTTAGTGGTAGGTCATACAGACCAGTGTTACCAAGGTCCTGGGTTCGAGACTGACAGTGGGAATTTATTTTTCTTTCGAAATGAGTACAGGACCTGTCAATCAAAAGTACCAAAGGCACTTTTAAGCACTTAAAACTAGGTCTGCGCCGCCGCTTATGCTGAGCTCACGCGCACTGGCGGTTAGCTCCACGCATACAAGCGCACACCCGCTTACAACCGCTTAACGGTGCTTACTCTGGCGCACACTCGCGCTATTTTCTTTGGAAGATAAAGAAAAAGGGGTGACAGGAAAGTGGTGAAAAAGGGGTCACAAAGAGGGTAAAACAGTAGGGAAACAAGCTTGGGATTTTGCAGGAGGGATGTAGATGAGGTCCATAGCTGCCCATGTCTTTCTCAGCAACAGCTGTGCATTTGTATGTAATTTGGTGCGACATTTGAAACCTTCCACCCCTGAGAGAGGTGTCAGGACAACATTAATACCTGTTGTACAGCCAATTGTAATTAACAGTTTCAATGTCCAGCGGACATGTGTGCAACATGGCCAGCTATGTATGGGGCGTAATTTTTTTGTGGGTACAGAGTGCCCTTTTTTTTTTTTTTCAGGTGAGAGTGGTATGTCAGGTGAAGGTAGTCGGTATAGCTGGGGAGGTAGGTTGGATAGGTTAACAGACAAGACAGACAAGATGCATATAGGGGCGGTGTATGATACATGTGGGGGTTTACACAATTGACAGGGACGGAGGTTGGGATATCCAGGGCACATGAGCCCACAGATGGCAACAGTGGAACTGATATCCCCACCCATAGGCAGTTGCCACTGTTCCTTCACAGCCCAGGATGGGGCTGTGCTGGGGGCTGTGCAGGAGGGACAACGGACATGCCCGTAAGCTGTGCCACCCAGGCCTCAAGCTGGCGTAGGGGCCCAAGAACAGAGTCTTGAATCTCCCTTCGCACCACAGACCGGACACCTTGGAGGGTGAGTGGATGGGCTCCTCTGGCCACGCTTGCAGAGGGGGGGACAGGCCCCATCCCCTGCAGCGCTTCCACCCGAAGGTGGCACAGGGCCACCAGAGGAGGGTCCGGCCTGGGCACTAGTGCCAGGTGCAATCGCCAGATGAGGTGGGAGAGGTGGGTCCGCTGGGACCCGCCTTCCCAAGCATTCTAGGTTTGTGAGTATGTTATGTTAGCTTGGGTTAGTAGCATATTATTCCATTCAAATTAGTTGTAACAGCATGCATTGGTATTCCCATTAAACAAACACCCAGATATTAACACCATTGAACAACAGGCATATCAATATCACATGCATTATTTGAACAGAAATACACAATCAAACAACATGCAGGGTTGATTAATGGCAACAGGCCATCAGGTTTGCAGGTATGAACAGGGCACATGCAACAACGGACATGCATATATTTTTGAAACAACAGGACAAATGTCCATGGTTAATGAAATGTTCACATACCAATATTTAGTGAGTTTTTAATTTGCAATTATAGGGTGGGTGGAGAAAGAAAATGTTGACACATTCATAAATTATACATTGATATACATTTGTAATAGAAACACAATTAACTTGTGGGTGATAGTTTTCAAATAATTTTTAATTGACTGTCATGCTAGACCTGTTACCGATACATCACTATCCTAGTTATTTTGAATTTGATCAGATACATCATCCTGCTACATTTTGATGACAAGGCAGGGGACAACTATGGATGTTTAGTATGTCAGACAATCATTCATTCTATCTGAAAATTGTTGACTGTGATCACCATATACAGATTTTGGCTTAAACATTCAAGATTCAGACACACTGAAATCATTTTGGGATGTTAATTTTTAATTCCCACATGCATTTAGTTCTGTAGAACCACACTGAGGCTTATATATTCAGGAGTTATTACTACTTTATTTATTGATACATGACCCTTTCTGTCACTCTCACACATCCTGCTATTTCACAGTTCAGGTTGGTACGTCTAGGCTTTGTTCACATATTAGACCTGTGGTGATTCAAACACTTTCCAGCAGCCTCACTTCTGTCATGATTCAGCATTTCAACAGGGATATATCTCACATGTGATTAACTCAGCTTCTGAAGCTGTACTCTTGAGACTACTGCAGGTTATACTACATTTAATTAATGGTGGGACATCTGTATTACAGAACTATTTATTTCTATCAATTATATTTCCAGTTTCACTTGTATACTGATGAACTTGTTGCAGCCATACCTGCACACTTTCACTTGTTGCTTGCACATTCTATTACTTTTAATCAATACACTGCAGTGTTCTGCTACGTGCTACACTATAATATTTATTTACAAGTACTAGGTGGGGTTACTAACCTGCATGATGGCACAGCCGCACCAGCCTGCTGTCATGTGCCCTGCGATTCGCAGAGCAGACACCTGCAGCTGTAATCCAAAACAAGTAATATTGGAATACACATCTCCATGGTATCAGCTACTTGAATTCCTTACATACATAAGTAAAATGTAACTTACTCAGTAGTGGGGCGTTGGGCATATCCCGGGCCTCCTGGATCCATTGGGTCAACTGGTCTTGTTTGCGTCGCTTCAGGTCCGCATGGTGGTGACAGACCTGCTCACCGGTACGTGGAATCCCAGTAGCACTAGTGAGATCATGAGTCAACTGGTCCCATGCCTCCGCCCTGTATGCTCCCCATGAGACCTGGCCCTGCATGAGTTGGGCCTCATTTATTTATTTATTTATTTTATTTATTTTACATTTGTTGACCGGGCTAGTCCAGCTGGATATATGTCCATTTTCAGTGGAGGCCCGGGGAGAAAAGCTCCAACGATATTACAGATAATTCACAGCAACAGTCAATATAAGGTCAAACATAATAACACATTGAGTCAGAACATGTGATATACATGCAAGCAGTCATGACGATGAACTAGGAGCCAGACCATGTATCTGGACTCCTCAACACCCCACCGCTGTGCTCGAAAGCAATGTCCCTCCCCTACTCCACTCATTCTGCTTGCAGGTCTATTCTACAATCATTTATGCTGTGTATTCCCGCCTATGGGGCTTATATATGCCGATTTTCTCGCACATTTTTATGATTGGCCATTTTGGAATTGTATCAACTTCACAGAAACTGCTTTATCATGCTCCATTTTGGATTACATCCTATATATATGCTATTTCTGCATTTCTAAGTACTGCTGTCATGGCTTAGTGGTTTAGTACCTTGACTCTAGTGCATGGTATCCTGGGTTCGAATCTGACCACTGATTTTTAATTTTTATGACTGTCTAGACAGGCTGAGGGGTGTGTCTGTGTAAAGGCACTTTTGATACAGCTTGCTTAACGCTGCCCAGCGGCTAGCTTGTGGCGGCGCACCTCCGCGCAAACTGTGTGTGCTGGGTTAAACCTTAATTGGCTATTAACATGCATGTTAAGCTAAGCACAGCTAGTTGCACACAGTTTGAGCCTGTTAAACCAGTGCTTAGCTACAGGCAAGCAATTTGCAGCCTTTGAAACACTACTCAGCTACGGGCACTCTGTCTCACCTTGTTTGACAGCAGCTTAGCTATCGGTACATTTCTAAATATTTTTATTATTGTATTACTTGAAAATATATGATCCATTTCATTCCATTTTACAAAAGGAAATACTTTTACATTTGTACAATACTGTCAGGGGCCTTTTTAGTGCTTATTTACAAAAAAAAAGGATGTTGTGTGGGCTCGAACCTTGCCTGCCTGCTCTTAAGCCAAAAACTCTACCGCTATGCTATTACTTCTTGGCTTACTTTGCATATTTAGTTCTTATATCCTTTTCCACTGATTGCTAACTGCAGTTGCGCTAGTAGCACACCCGCGCACACGAGCGCACACATTAGCAAACATTTACGGGGTTTTAAAAAAAAATAAAAAAGTTTTCATTTTACATTTTATAACATCTGTTCACTTTTTACATTTTACATTGCTGGTCTGTGGGGGCATGTGTTGTGTAGTGTGTTTATTCACATTTCCATGGCCTCTCGTGGGTGTTTACTTTCTGCCATTCTAGACTTCCGGGGGCGTGTCCGCTTGCAGGGCTTAGCCTACGGACACGCCCCCTACTGTCTTACATGGACCGTGTAAGAGTTACAGTGTGATTCAGCATGCCTCATGCACCTCATGCATATGCATGACATGCTGACATCACACCATTTAACTGCAGCCTCCGTATAAGAGTTATAACTCTTACACGGAGGCTTCTTGAATTTGGCTCCCTATGTCCCTATGTTAAAATAAAAATAAATGCAAAGCCAATTCTATTCTTGGTAAAACCGGAAACACTAGGTCTGTATTAAAAGCTACTTCAGACAGTTAAATACCAGTATAAAAACAAAGTAAAGGCAGTTGGTGTAACAAATACTATGGTTATGTATCCTGTTTCAGAACCCATCCCCATTTCTTTAGGTCCGATTGAAGAAAAGCATTCTTTTCTTTTGAGTACTACTGCACCAGTAAACCTACTAGGAAGAGATTTGCTATGTAAGCTGGGTTGTACTACTTACTGTACCCCAGAAGGGGTGTATCTAAATGTTCCAACAGAATCAGAGGGGGAAGTATTGGCAGTTTTAGCATAAGCTGAAGAACAGTCTCTTGGAAGCATACAGACAAGAGTTACTACAGCAAGTACCTGCCAACTTGTGGGCTAAGCATGCAAATTAAGTAGGTATACTGAAATCAGCAAAACTAGTAAAAATAAAATTAAATCCATCAAAACCTCTCCCCAGAGTTCCACAGTAACCACTAAAGCCAGAAGCAGAGCAAGGAATGAAACCTATAATTCGGTCTCTAATACAGCTAGAAATAATATTAGCAGCCAAAACCCTTGTAATACTCCTATTTTTCCAGTGAAAAAGCCAGAAAAGGATACTTATAGATTTGTACAAGACTTAAGGGCACTAAGTAATGCAGCACTACCTACTTTTCCTGTTGTTCCAAATCCAGCAACAATACTGAGTTGCATACCACCTACAGCTAGTTACTTTTCTGAGATAGATTTATGTTCAGCATTCTTTTCTATACCAATTCACCTTGACAGTCAGTTTCTGTTTTCTTTTACTTATCAGGGACAACAATATAACTGGACAGGGCTGTCACAAGGATATACTTAATCTTCTTCATTATTTTTTCAAATTATACAAAAGATTTGGAGAATGTGACATTTTCGGGTGGTTCTGTCTTAGTACAATATGTAAATGATTTACTGATAGCACCAAATTCCTTTCAACAGTGTTAACAGAATACCTTGCATCGTCTGACTATCCTTGCAGGAAATACATTGCATCTTCTGACTATCTTTGCAAAAAAAGGACACAAAGTGTCAACAAAAAAAATTACAGCTATGGTTACCTCAGGTACGTTATCTTGGTCATTTAATATCTCAGAGTAGGATCTTGCAGTAGCTATCCGTCACTCTGAATCATCTTTATTACTTAAAATAAAACTCATCCTCTCTTGACTGCATGTCTAACTAGATATGAACTTATACTTCTTTCTGATCCATCTATTTCTCTGATCTGCTGTCGTGTTCTAAATCCTGCATCTCTGTTGCCTAATGCTGAGGATGATAAAGAGCATGATTGTGTGTGTGTAACTAACTATTTGCTTTCTCCTAGGGAGGACTTAAAGAGACTCCTATACCCAATGGTGATATGCATCTGTTTGTGGATGGTTCTTGTTGAAGAGATCAAACAGAAAATTTGATCTCGGGAATAACAGTCTGCACCGAGGAAACAATATTGTTGCAACAAAGATTAGAAGATGTTCACTCTGCTCAAATAGCTGAGCTAGTGGCTTTGCAAAACACCTGTGAGTTAGCCAAAGACAAGGTGGCCAATATTTTTACAGACAGCCATTACGCCTTCAGGGTGGTACATGAATTTGGGCATCCTTGAAGGGGGGGGGGGTTAACCTCTTCAGGAAATCAAATTAAAAATTCAGGGTACATAAAATCATTGTTAAATGCACTTTTGTTACCTTAAAAGCTGTCTGTAATCAAATGTTGTGCCCATCAAAAGGGAACAGATGCTGTAACAAAGGGCAATAACTTGGCAGGCCAAGCTGCTAAACAAGCAGTAGAAGACTGTTGTAAAGATCTGTGCATGTAACTATGACAAACTCCAACTGTAATGATGTTTGATTTTAAAAAGTTGTCAGCCTTTCAAGGGAAGCATCAGAGGGAGAAGTTCTGAGGTGGCTCAAAGATGGATGTAGAAAATCTTCTGATGGCATATGGCGACATCTGGATGGCCGACTGATGGTGCCTGCCTCTTTGCTACCTTACCTGGTAAGGGCATATCATCTACCGGCCCATACAGGTAAGACAGCCTTATTTAATCTAATTACCCAAAGTTGGTATGCTCCTCATGCCTCCTCTTTGATACTTCAGTATGTACAAAATTGTACTATTTGTTTGGAATATAACATAAGCAAACATGCCAACAGCAAATCGGCATGTTTACCTCCACCCTAGGGACCTTTTGTTCATATAAAGTTGAATTTCATCCAGATGCCTAAGACTAATAATTTACAATTTATTTTGGTGGTAGTGTGTATGTTCTCAGCATGGGTGAAAGCTTACCCATGTTGCAAAGCTGATGCAGTCACAGTTATTAAAAAATTGTTATCCGATTATATACCAAAATTCAGTATATCCAGCATTGTTAACAGTGACCAGGGAACTCATTTTAATAATAATCTGTTTAAAGAGTTTTGTAAAGCTTTTAATACTAAGTTCAGTCTTCACTGTCTCCCAACCATCCCCAGTCATCTGGATTAGTGAAAAGAGTAAACAGGACCCTTAAAAATAAAATTTTGAAGATTTGTGCTGAAACCCACTTAAAGTGCCCCAAAGCCCTTCCCTTAGCATTAATGAGTATGAGGGCTTCACTAAATGCCACCAGAAAATTGAGTCCATACGAAATATTAATGAAAAGACCCATGACTCTTCCAGCTACCCCTCCAGTGGAAAATGCTAATTTAACTTTGTCAGATGATGCTCTGATTTGTTATTGTAGGAGACTCCTCAACATTTTTCAGCAACATCCACAAACAGTAAAAGCAGCATTACCAAAGCCTCCTGACCAACCCTGTCATCAACAACAACTGGCTGATTGGGTCTACATAAAAAAAAATTCCAGAAGAAAAACTGCCTCAGTCTGAGGAGGAAGGGGCCTTTTCAGGTCCTGCTAATGACTGCAGTTCACTGTGCAGGACAAACAATGTAAATCCATTCATCTCATTGCAAGAAGACCTGTTGTGTGGGCACCCCAGACAAATCTTTGTAGCCAACAGAGAAAGATCGAGGTGTGACAGATAATTCATCTGCCCAGTGAGAAGGTCAACTTCAGTAGCAGTCCATGATGAATCCAGTGACAACAGGTACTTTTTCTTTGTTTCTGCTGCTGTTCCCTTCTATAACCTGGTTGAGAGAAAACAGTTCCTCGCTGGATATGTTCACATATATCTCATTATTCCAAGGCAGGGATTCCATTATTCCCATCCCTGCATCACAGGCGTCATTAAAAAAGGACCTTAATGACATTAGCTTGTCATTTAAAAAGGACATTAATGACATTAGCTTAACCTGGCGTAATGTAACTGATTTTCCAAAAGTTGTCTCTTCAACTTGCAACCACACAACATGGAGACACTTGTTATGCCAGAAATGGGACTGTACCAGTAGAGAAAAGCAAATGTAATGACACCAGGCAATCTAAGCTTGTTAAACTCTTTGCACTTAAAAAGCTATGACTAGGGGGGGGTGGGATGGGCATGATAAGTGACTGTTACTACATCTGTGGTAATTGCGCCTACCCCTGGTTGCCTACAGACTGATTTGAATGTTGCTTTGTAAGTTTTATTACTTCTGCTATTCAACATTTCAAAACCCCACCAGCAGGTGGACTGAAAAATAAATGTGCAATCCACTGGGCAAAGCAAGTATTTTCAGTATTTAATCCTGGGTATGGAGTGCAAAGGACAATGCTTGAAATCACTATGCTTGCTCAAATTCTACAGGAGGTGGCCAAAAAAACTTCACATCACATCAGAATGGCAAATCGAGAAATGACTAAAATGCGAACTGTGGTGTTACAGAATCGAATGTCACTTGATATAATGCTTGCTGAAAAAGGGGGGTCATGTGCCCTCATAAGGAGTCATTGCTGTTCATATATTAGTAACTATCATAATGAAGAGAAAAAACTGTCAAACTTCATGGAACAAATGGCCAAAGAGTTGGACAGCACATCCAAAAATTGGACACTTGGTTGTGCAGTATTTTTAGTAACCTGAAAACTAGCATAATCCACGGTATTGTCATTGGACTTTTAATTATATTTGTAATCATTTTAGCATTTTCTATTATAAAGGCTGTGGTTACAAAATGTTTAACCTCACCTGCACATGAAATGCCACTGCATGCAGAAATCAATGACAGTTCTATTTTAAAAAAAATGATGATGACTACTATGACATTGAGGCGTATTTTATCAAGTTAAAAAAATAAAAATATAATTATATGTATGGTATGACACTGATAGTGTCAGAGGGAGAAAACTGTTATGGGACAAGACCAGCTTATTAAAATGTATATTATTTTCAGTTTATTAATTATGCTATAATATGATTGTTAAAAAGCAAATATAATTTGTATGCAGGGCTGGGAAAAATACAGCTTCATAAGTCACAGTATCACTGTTCATTTTAAACTGTATTCTTTTAGTGTGTAATAAGAGAGAATAGTGTGTTGCATGAAGTGAGGCATGTAGTTATTATAAAAAGAAATTTGTTAGCCTTACTCCTCCAGGCTAGGAATGCGTTGTTGCTAGGGTAGGTTTGAAACATCCAAGGTCAGAAACAAGACCCCTTAGAAGCAGGTGAATCATGTATAGGTAGGTGTTCACATGAATTCTGAGGTGAAAATCACTAGGGATGAGGACATTTGCAAAGTTTTCTATTGGACACAAGTCATTATAATGTCATGAAATTGCATGAGCAGTTTGATAAGAAAATGTATAAAATTACAGTTTTTGTATGTAAAGTGAGAATGCTTCATCAAGAATTATGAAGACAAACTCCCAGCACTGTAAAAATTAAATTTCTGTTTGCGCATCCTGAAGTGTTGTTCTTGACTAAAGGAATATAAGGTAAATTCTTAATGTTATTTATTTATGACCTTAACACATGTATTTAAATTTAGGGTCATTGAAAGTGTAGAAGCTGGTGTCAGGTTTGGAGACATTGAGAATTAGATGGAATAAGCAGAGCTTTGCTGGATCCTTAAGCTTAGAGATGATTGGGGGTAGGGGCTCAGTGGGGTAGTTTCCATCAAGACAGTTCTGAAGAGAGGTATACCTAAATAGGCTACCTCTCTTTTTCTTTTATTGTTCTTACTATTTATGTATTTTATATATGGGTGTGATTATGACTGTAGCATTCATTCTGGGGCTTGTTTATACTGTGCATGTATTATTGCAGCAATTCTGAATGATCTTGTTGCATGCAATATGTGAGTGTTGTTGCTTTAATAGCTCACTCTCTGAACTTGATGATGCAGTATGCTTCAGCTCCTTTGTGAAGCTGGCAATGGAGGGAGGCAGGCTCAGTACTGAGTGTGTGAAATACTGTGCATTTACTGGTTTATTTTAAAAAGTATAAAGTAGAAAGTGAGTAGCTGATGTTTTTATTTAAATGTCTGTTTCTGCTGTTATATGTTTTTGTTTATGCTGTGTATTTATAACTGTAGCAACTTTGAATTTTGATGCATGCAATATATGAATCTTGTTGTTTTAAGAAGTTTGCTTCCTGAATTTGATGATGTAGCTTGTTTTATCTGTTCTTATCAGCTGATAATGAAGGAAGGTGCAAGTTAAGCACTGAATGAATGAAATACTGTGATTGCTATGCATTTTATTGGTTCATTTAAAAAGTGAGTAGCTGATGTCATCTATTTAAGTGTTTGTTTTTCCTCTTGTGAGTTATATGGTCTGAAGAAGCCACTTGTAGTGGTGAAAGCACTTACCTACTTGCACTTGTTTATTAAAGTTTTATGGTTGTTGTGCATCTGACTGCCATTCATTTGTTTGTTGCTAATCTTAAGATATTACCATAAAGTCACTTAAAAAGTTAATGGAACAACAGCTTTGCAACACAGAGGGTGTATGGGATGGGGAAACACTACACACCTGAGTTTCAATAGAAAGGTGAAAGGGAGGAGAGGGGATGGAAGATAATAAAACTGGTGAAAAATGAGGAGGATGGTGAGAGGTCAAGGTCAGGATTAGAAACTCATGTGGGTGTAAAAAAGAAGGAGGAAAAGGGAGAGACACATGTCCTATTCTTAAGTAAGCATTATATACCTAGAAATTTCAGATAGGACCCACTTTGGCTTATTTTATATAAAATCTTTCTTCCCCTTGCTACTTTCATTTCAGCCACATAAATTTGATTCCCAGTCATCCTGCAAGTCTGAGCTCTTGCTTCATATTCTGACTCCCAGTGCTTGGTAATACCATTTATTGTTATTGTCAAAATAATTCATAATAAATAACTAGCTGCAGGGCTACTTACTGTACCTTGGTAACCTACAAAAATTACTGTGGTCACACATTTCACAAAAATCTCCAAGATGCCAGACTGAAAATTGCCCTAGTAGAACAGTGTGTGACTATTCCAAAATATATGCGTTCAGTTACCTGCACTACCATTTTAATCCCTTTGACATTAGCTAGGAATTTCAATAAAAAGTATTTGTCTATTTATATATCTATCTATACAGCTTTGGGATTTAGAAACAACAACTGTAAGTGCTTCCATGTAAAATGTTTCTAATTTGGCACAGAACATGTGAGAAGTTGATAACATTTCTAAAGCTTCCTTTCCATCCAAGTAACAATCTCTTACTTTCAGTCTGATACTTCAGCAAATCGTCTGCTGTATTACGATGTATGTTTAGTAAAAAATAATGAACTGTAGTAGTGCCTTTAGCCAGTAGTTTTTCCATTACGGAGGTGACAGATCAACAAAGTAGCTGTATGCAGACAATGTGGCATTGCAGGCAGAGACTGAGCAAGAACTTCAGCAAAGAACAGGGGAATTGCAGAAAAACTGAAGGGACATGGGATGAAAGAGAGTTCAGATAAGACAACAGTAAAGAGAGCAAATGGGAGAAATCAGAAGAAGCTGAGAACAGAGATAGAAGGGAAGATAGAGGAACATATTAACAGCTTCAAGTATCTGGGAGTGGAGGTTGAGGAGAAGTCTGAATGAGGAGGTCAAAGCTAGAATGAGAGGGACTGCAGCCAACTGACAGATTCTCAGGTGTATTAAAAGACAAAAGAATGATGAAGAATCTGGAAAGTAAGGTATACAAGACAGTGGTGCTACCAATAATAATCTATGGTATAGAAACCTGGGCCATAAAGGCAGAGCAGATGAGGAAGCTAAAGGTGATGCAGATGATGTGCTTGAGATGGGTGGTAGGATGCACACTGTGGGACAGATAAAGAAATGAGGATATAAGAATAGAAGCCAAAGTCGCTCCAGTTGCAGAAAAGATCAAAGAGAACAGATTACAGTGGCTCGGACATGTGCAGAAAAGCAGAAGACAATCTGGTGAGGATGATTTGGGATAGACAGGAAGATGGTAAGAGGAAACAAGAATAGTTTTATAGTTTCATAGGTTGCTACTAGGTTATCGGCCCTAGGGCCTATACAAGCCTAGCCATAACAATTCCCTGGCTATTTCTTCCCACAGTATTTACTTCCCTGGACCTCTGTGTAGTAGGGTGACTAATGTGATCCCTGGAGAGAATTTCCTATCTCCCATCCAATCATCAAGGTTCCTTTTGAAGAGGGCCAAAGAGGTGCTCTGCTTGACATGTATGAGCAGTCTATTCCAGAGTCTGGGGAGTCTCTGGGTCAGGAACCTATCCCTCCCACATGTTTTGTTGATTGTGATAACAAGGTTTAGATCCCTGGAGTATGTGCCTCTGAGGGATTGGGATTTCTTTAAGTGCAGCATGTCCAACCGCTCTGGGTTTGACATGGCCTTGTATGTTAAGCAGAGATCACCTCTGAGTAAAGGATATGTGACAGAGTATAGGTGGAGTTTATTTTAGACGGTCAGCATAGGGCATGTACTTTTGGCCTGTGATTCTTTTTGTGAGGTATTTCTGTGACGTTTCCAGTTGTTGCAGATGTCTTGAGAGATACATAACAAACGGGGTGTTGTATTCTATAATGGGTCTAATGAGGGATGAGTACAGTGGGACAATGACCTTCTTTTTTCTTGATGAAAAGCCCTTAGTGATGAGGTGTGCCACACAGAAGGATTTCCTGATGGTTGTGGCGATGTTGTTATCGAAGGTGAGACCACTGTCCACCTATGTCTCCAAGTCTGTTATCACACTTTCAGTGTTTAGTGTACTGCCACCTATGTGGTAATTCATGGGTGTATGTTTTTTCCCAAAAGGAATAACTATACATTTCTTGGCATTGACCTTGAGCCCATGGCTCTGGCACCAAGCATCTGTTTCTCTAAGGCCCTTTTGTAGAATATCCACATCGGTTGAGGATTTGATAATGGCTCCCAGTTTGCAGTCATCTGTGAACTTTGTTAGCCAGAGTCCCTTAGTGTTGGCCTGTACTTCAGAGAAGTAGATGCCAAACAAGAGCGGTCCCAGGAATGAACCCTGAGATACTCCACAAGTCACTTGTCTGGAGCTGAATTTGGAGTTGGCTACTTTTACAGTGTTGATTCTGTCAGTAAGCCATTTGGCAACCCATCGAGTAACAGGGATTAATGCCCAGCTTAGTAAGTTTATCGATGATTTCAGAGTGGGGGGTGGTGTCAAAGGCCTTGGTGAGGTCCAGACAGGCTATGTGGACTACCTTACCCTTGTCCATGGCTCTGGAGACTGATTCAAAGAAGTCAATTAGGTTCAGGAGACAAGATTGGCCCTTCACGAACCCAAACTTTGTGAGGTCCAGTGTTTGAAAGTTGCCAATGTCTTTGTTTATAAGTTCCATGATAATACATTTCATGTCCTTACAGATCAGGCTTATCAGACTGATGTGTCGCTAGTTCTCAGGATCCAAGGTGTATCCCCCCTTGTGGAGTGGGATAACTGTAGCTGTGCACCACTCAGTGGGCATGAAGCCTAAGGTGAGGCTATGATTAAACATGACACTTAGGTGAGGTGCCAGTTCATTTTGTAATTCATGTAGTACACAGCCTGGTTTGTCGTCTGTTCCCATGGATGCTGTATTTTTAGCTTTGGAGAGTGCATTTTTACCTGTGTGGCCATTATTACTGGAATTTGGCAATCTTTTGGTCTTGAGATGGGCCCTTTAGGGGATGAGAAGTGGGTGAAGTTTGCTCTGAATCGATCTGCCAGGATATTGGCAATATCTTTAGGATCAGTATATTTAATGCCATTCTGTTGTAGCTCAGAGCAGATCTGAGCATTGCCATTTAGATTCTTGACATAGCTATAGAATGCCTTGTGCTTGTCTTTGGACTCTTTGACAACTTTATTTTCATACCTAGCTTTGGAGGATTTTAGGAGGGATCTCAGCTTCTTACTGAGGCTGATAGGGGAGTTTTTTTGCATCCTGGGATTTTCCTCTTTTCTGCAACAGTTTCTTTCTTTTGTTGTAAAGTTTGCTTATGGCAAGGGACCACCAGATTAGCTTCCTCTTTTTGGAGGAGAGCGTCTTGGTTCTATTGGGGATGGCACGATTTATGCACAAGTGGATGTGCTCGTTCAGTGCCTTAGTGTAGGATTCAGCAGTCGAACTTTCAATTCCCATCTGCATGGGTGTCATGAAGTTTGTCACTTCTGACTTCAGTAGCATAAAGTTGGCTTTGGAAAAGTTTTTTATGGAGGTTTCCTTACTGGGCGGGTGGAGGTATGATGTGGATGTCAAGGGTGTCACCTATAAACTAAACCTTAAAAAGGGCACAGTATACTCAAATCAAGGGGTGGCATAAGCCATACAGAATTGGGCTAGGCTTATAATTGCCCCAGGGCAGATAGCCTAGTATGAACCTATGAACCTATAAACTAAACCTTAAAAAGGGCACGGTATACTCAAATCAAGGGGTGGCGTAAGCCATACAGAATCGGGCTAGGCTTATAATTACCCCAGGGCAGATAGCCTAGTATGAACCTATGACCCTATATCTGGGTAATTAGCTTATGGTCAGACCTGACCAAGAAGGGGGTGACCATAGGTGTGGAGCATCAATTTCCCATGTTGGTAATGACCAGGTCTAGGATACTGGAGCCCCTGGTAGGACTAAGGATTAGTTGATCCACGGCGTTGGAGTTTATGAATTCCAAGAACCGTTGGGCAAATATGTTGGTACATGAGTAGTTTTCACAGTTAATGACAGGGTAGTTGAATTAACCCAGTATTAAGGTGTTTGGTTGTATCTTAATATTTTCCAGTATGTTTAGAAAGGTGTAGTGAGAATCTTGGGGCATGGTGGGGGATCTGTAGCACGCTACAATTTGGATTGCAGTCTTACCTAGTGTGAATTGCACCTAGAGAATTTCAGATGCATTGTGTTGGGCAACTAGCCTAGTGCTGTGAATATCCTTGGTGAATATGGACACTCCTCCACCTTTAGTGTTTCGGTCCTGGTTTGGTGGACAAATAGTGTGGTAAGAGTTGTAGCCTGGTATTGCAGGGGTGCTGTCTAGAGCCTTGAACCAGGTCTAAGTTACGGCACAGATATCAATGTTCTCCATTTTTAGGAGTGACTGGAGAGAGTGCATTTTGAGGTTTAGACTTCTAGCATTGAGTAGCATTACCATCAGATTTTGCATGCTTGTACCTGTTATGGTGGTGGTTTTGTCCTTTGACCTTTGCCTAAAAAAGGCACTATAGGGATAAGCCAGTAACCAAAATGCCAGGGGCGACAGGTGCAGCCCATCTCTGGCAAAGCATCATGGTCTGTTGATCATGTAATCCCAGGCAGACTGATACTTGATCCCCTTTGAATGACACCAGAAACTCAGTCATTTTGTCTTTATACTGTGGTATAATTCTGGGCAAAAGCAGGATGCTACTCAGGACTAGGGTCATACCTACATGGGCCACTTGATCCGAGAGTTCTTCAATGTCTCTTTTCATGTAGTCCAGAGAGGTATGTCTCAAGACATTCACTCCAACATGGACAATGACAGTCACATTTGTACTTGTTGTGGAGTGACTTGAGTGCATGCATTATTTGGCAGATCCTGGCACCTGACAGGCAGCTGACTGTAATTTTCTCCTTGTTCAGCCTGGTGAGTGGGACATCAGTGTGCCTGACTATAGAGTCACTTATGTCTTGCCTTAGGGGCTGTTGTTGGATGGCACACTGGTATTGTGAGCTGTATGACACTTTGGTCGTGATTGGTGTTTGCATTTCAGTTTCGGAGGTCCTTGTTGTTTGGGCAGGTTAATATTAAGGGCCTCCACATATGTGAGTTTAGTGTTGCTATGTGTGGGTGCTGTTGGTGTGGGTTTAGAAGGGCTGTGGGTTACTTGAGGTATAGTGCAAGTGTTATCCTTCTCCTCTTGACTGTCTAGCACAATATTGGGTAGAGAGAGCTTTGCTTCCAGTTTGGCTTTGTAAGTGCATCTCTCGCAGGTTGTAGTGTTGTTGGTAGGAGGAGAGGGTTGTCTGTGTACATGAGGCAATTGCTACATTGCCCCAGTATGCCCGGATTCACCAGGTGGACAGGAGAAATCACCGGAAGCTGACCCTTGGACATGCCTGGTTTGGTGCTTTTTTTTTTTTTTTTTTTTTTTTTTGTAAAGTACAAGAGCTGTTTTCTCTTACCTTAGAAAGGTACTTTGCAATTATAGGCTGTTTAGTGCCTATGATTAATTTCTCCTTATTAACAAGGAGAGTTGAGTGTTTGGAACAGTTTAAGACTTTCTAGTGCTTTCCAGCAGGTTTTAAAGCAAGTGCTAGTCACAGGGATGCTTAAAGGTAAAATGAAAAAAATGGTTTATTCTAAACATTGCAGTGTGCACTAGAGGAGTTAGATGTGAAAGCAGGTAACTTAAGTTTTACCTGTCTAAAAAGTTAAGTTTTAGTGAAGAGTCACTATTTTTAAAACAGCAAGATAGATTGAAAGGGTGTGGCCACTTTTGTATTCTGGTACTATGGAATACAGTAGGATGGCCAATAAATTTAAATATTTGAAGGGGAGTGATTTCACAAAATGGTAATTTTTGTGCTTACTCACACAAGCCAGTAAAACTGAGAAGAAATGAGATATATGGTCAAATTAACATAAGGGGAAGACAACTAGAAAGACAGTGCTGTTTAAGAACACTACAGTACCCGGGTGGGGGGGGGGATTAATTTCTGCCTGACTCACAAGAGACATAGCTGTGGTCTCTTTTCAAGTTTTAATCTGCAGCTAAAAGCAGAATACAAGTAAAACACAAGGTAAATACAATGAATCACAGTATTCAAAATAGAAAAAGGCAATAAAGTAATACAACAAATAAAAAGCAAACTAACTTTTCCCTCACGGCAACGTGTAGCAGAGTCTGGGTGAGCCTTTCTAGTAAAGATGTCCAGCAAAGAGGCAGATGGATTGTGTGAGAAGATCTGCAACAGTCAAGCATGAGTGTGAAAGGAGGCAGGAGTGTGGCATTGAATTGAAAGAGATGGTGACAGTTAACACAATAACCTGACCCCATGTAAAAAAATGGGAAAAAGGGAGTTGATAGTGATGATGTTTGCATTATGGAAGCATTAGCAAACTACTCCTAGATACTAGCTTTAAATAAAACTTTGCCTATTAAATTATACCAGTCTGATTGCAATAAAAATGTGTACACTATCCAGACAATGCATACACTCTCCAGACAATTAACATACAGAAAGGCTTTAAGGTGAGCATAGTATCTCCTGTGTAAAGTAAACTGAGACAGTATTGTTTTTACCTGACCACTTTCAAGTGGAAAAAATGTATAGAGGCAGGGAAATGGCAGTGGAGCAGACTGTCAACCTGTAGCTCAAGAAATCTGGACAAAGCCAAAAATATTGGGATGAACAAAGGCCCAAAAATAGGGGCAATTTTTAAATAGTCTTCTTAAAGACTTAAAATGTAGACAGGATAACAGGTTTGCATTAGCATGCATTTTCTGAAGAATATGGAGTCTCAAACTCCAATGTATGTAAATATTTAGTGACTTTGGTCCGCAATGATTTTCCAGAAAACCACAAATTTTATGAGGAACAGACCAAAAATATAAGGTAAAAATCTGGACATTCTGTGAAAATCTGGACAGTTGAGAGCTATGCATTGGGAGAAGGGGTGGATAACAAATATTTCTTTTAGCAAACATTTTTTTAAATTTCAGGAAATAAAGTAGATCACCATTTTGTGCTTACTATTTTATACTTATTTAAGGCATAGTGAGGACTTGTATGCATTTAAATGACTATCGAGAAGTAACTTAAATAAGAAAATTTAAAACTAGAAGAGTATCATTTTGCAGTTCATTATATCTCAGAGCAAAAAACAACTAATAAGCATGGTTGAACAGATTACACAGACCTTAAAACTCTATATATTTATTAGATGGTCATTTCCTACTAGAGATTGCTATGATGAAATAAGCAATGTATTTCTTGACATATGTGTAACATGTTCTACCCTTACACGTGTATCCTCCAGAAGCTAATTTGTTTATTTAACATTTATTGAATGGGAAAGTCTGACTAGGACAGAGCCTATTCATATATATTCTATATTCAGCGGAGGCCCGAGGAGAAACCCTCCAGATGCATGTCTTTGGAATGCACAGAGAAGAAAAACAAAAATACAAAAAAAAATAATGCCCCTCAAGTGGGTGTTATTGAAGAAATAACATCCACCCAAGAATGTTGTGAGGCCTAACTTCACACCTGTGGAAGTATATTATGTCCACAGTAATACCCACTCCAGAGGATACTACTGTGTTTAGACTGTGGGCTGTTTGTTAAATTGCTTCATACTTGCTTTTTTGATAGTATATACATTTTTATATTTTTGATGTAAAATAATTCCTCAAAATAATGGTTCAAAGTTACTGTAGCTTATTAATTAATGGTGGCGCAAGTATTTTACCCCAACATATAAGTAATACAGGTATTTAACATCAACTTCATTATGAATGAGGTAGGTACTCAAATAAAATCGAAGAACTGTCAGTGGTTTTGATTGGATAGGGGTAGAGAGATGGGGGCAGATGTATTACCATCTAAGATAGATAATTTTGATTGTATAAAGAAGGAATTAAACTGTCTGGGGATAGAGACTGTTGTATTATCTATTTTTGGAGAGGTAGTCGTGGTATTGCCAGGGTGGAGTAATTTATTTAGTGATGACCAAAAATGTTTTGTTTTCTTTTTATGTTTGTCTTGTAGGCTGGCATAGCATCTTTGCTTATCCTGTTTGACGTGGAGATTTGCAAGGTTTCTAAGATGTCTAAATTGCTGGAAGGCATTTTGAGTTCTATTTTTCTGCCATTTTCCAGACTTTATCCCTTTTTGTTTTGATTTTTTTTGTTTCTTTTGTCAGCCATGGTGCAGGGTTAGACTTTACTGTTTTATTACATACTGGTGCTAGAACATATCAAGTGGCATTGTTCTAAGTACATTCCAGTTATATTGCTTTAGTGTTTCATTGAAAATATCTTTTCTGAAATTGGTTGTATTTCATATTTGATTATACATAATATGTTTATCTAGGTTATGGTGAGTTCTAATAGGATATGTTGGTAGCTGGTCACTTATGCTATCTAACAGGCAACCTACTTTTGACAATTTGATTTGTTAATGAGAATCTGGTTTAATGTTGAGTGTCTCCCTGAAGTTTTTTCATTCTAGTAGGTGTGGTATTTAACTGTCTGAAGTTGAACAAGTTTATGGATTCAATGGGGGTAGTGGAATTTATGATTGCCAGTCTATATATTTTAGTCACCAAGAATTATAATTTCATTGTTAATGTGTTGGGATATCCAATGCAGGATGCCTTCAGCAGTAGCAATGTTATTCCCTGCAGGTATACAAATTGCTGTTAAACATATAGTTTTCCTATTGTTGATTTTATTAGTATTGCTGCAGTGGTGGTGCTGCGGAAACCGCTTCACCACAGTTAGACGTTGCCTGCCTCGATTCAGAGACCTCTCTCTGTGTGGTGACATGCATGATGGTATCATTTCCTTCATTGAGGGTTGTGCGTTAGGACTGGCAAGCCAGCATGTAAAAAATCTACTGCCAAATCCCGAGTTCCACTGACTGACCCCTAACCAGGAAAAGCCGAAAGACACAACAACATTAGAAGTATAGCATTGTTAAATGTGGATATTTCCTATGGAAGTAAGGCGGCGGTTAGGGAATTTTTATAAATGATCGCTACACCACCTGCACACTTGTTTTGTCTGTCTTGTCTGAGTACATTTCATCTGGGGGGTGATCTTGTTATCCTTTGTTTCTTTTTTAACCAGGTTTCAGTACCTATGACTACATCAGAAGTGTATGTTGTAAGGTAGGCATGTATGTCATGGATTTTACTGCACATAAGTCTTAGAATCATATTCAGTAAGATGAGTTTGGGTACTGCTTTTTGCTTAGATGTATTAAGTTACAGGTATACTTTGGGGTTGGAAGTGATGGTTTTATTAACAGTGAGACCTGGGTAGGGGTGAGTATCTCCACTAATTTTTTGAATTGATATTTTACAGAGGAAAGCATCTTCCCAGTTATATTTTGGTCTTGGTTTGGTATTTGATCATTAATTTGGATACTTAGTTTTGAGATATTTTTAGATAACTAAGTCAGATATGGTTTGTTTGTAGAGATAGGGTGTTATGTAGAAAGACAGGATGATGTTGATATTCTTTGTGAGCATTGGTTGAAATCCTAAGTATTTGAATGAGGTGGATGTGATAATTGATGATAAAGGCTAGTCGATTAAGGAGGAATAGTAAAATAGTTAAGAGCATCTTTTTCAACTTGGGTTTTATCTCGTTTTGTAAATTAAGATTAAAAAACATTAGGAGAGTACTGGGTTGGTTGTAGAGATTTAATTTCATAGTTGTAGGGACCAAGGATTAAGACAGTTTGAGAGAGAGTTTTGGGTGTTAAACAGGAGTGGGGATACTATTGGCAGCAATTCTATTGATTGTATTTCTTCTGGAGGGAAATGATGGTATTGGTTTGAGGAATATCTGCGTGATGCTATGGAAGTATAAATGTAGAGTACGAGGGGATGGATGGGAATTGGGAGTAGGGTAGGGGAGCAGACTGAGCCCGAGTTCATAATAATAATAATAAAAATATAAAATCTTCTGCACACTATCAGTTTTAGATGTTTCAAGTGCATTCACACAGCAAGTGAGAAAAAAACTGTTGTAGCTTTTTTAACCGAATAACTATCTGTCCTCTTTTAGTATGCAACAGCAATACTTTGCATTTGTTTTAATTTTGGAACTAGTTAGTGTTTTATGAGTCTGTAGCCAGTGGCTGTTCATGTACTAAATTATTAGTCTTGCTTATGAGGAAAGATCGGGGTTATCTCAAAAGGTCTTTGGTTGCCTTTCTTCTTAAGCTGGTGACAGTATTGTTAATTGAAAGTTTGTATGCACAGTAGCCAAAATATTGTAAATAAAGAGGTGAGATACTTTTTATCACAAATATATCTTAAATTAGTGCACATTTTTACAGATTTTAGCTTATACACTTTGAAGCAAGACCACTCCTACTCAAGAATAAATGACCTTTTAGATTATAAAAGATCAAACAATAAAGTTTAGCATCTATAAGGTTAGTATAATATCAGAAATTATAACTAAATTAAACAGTTTAGATTTTGGAAATTAAATTAATTTTTCTGATTTACAGGCACATAAGCTACACCTTTTGTTTGACTACAAAAAATACAGAACACATTTTTGTAATTTTAAGTTTTGATTATTTAATGTTGACCATGTGAGAGATAAAACATTACTTCTCCAGTGGATCATTCTGTATAGGGTGAGGGTAATAATTAGTATGCTGCTCTATTTTCATACAGTTCATAAAGGATTACTTCTGGAAATGATCAGTAATGTTATTACAAGTTCAACATAAGAACCTACAATATGTGTCTCTGCTTTGCAGGTGTCACTTGATCTTCTGGCCAAATGAAAAAATGTATTTTATATAAAAATGTATTTTTTACATGTAGGCATGGTGGCATACTGCTTACACAAAAGTATGCAGGTATGCAATCCAGTTAACAGAGCTGGATGGTACACACACACACACACACACACACACACACACACACACACACACACACACACACACACACCAACACTAAAATATCTGTGGCATGAAAATAACTTTATAAGCAGGTGAACTGCATGCAAATGAGGGAAGCAGAGCAATCCAGGAAGCAGACAGGCAGTTCTGCAGACCCAGTGTTGGTGTCCACAGTGTACATGGAAAAATTCCATGTACAGGATATGAAACAGACAACATGGGCTGTAAATGTGCAGTTAGATGGACAGAAATAGAATAACAGATACATATTTGTGCACAGCTATCCACCATTTGCCCAAAACCATATGGAAATAATGTAATATAATTTTATTTTTTTAATGATCCAGGTATTTTTGAGTAGCACTCCTCAGTGCACAAACATGATTTTATGAAAAAAAAAATTAAAAGACTGTAAAAAACAAATTTACTAGTATGTGGCAGTAATGCATTATAGGACCCTGTGCAGAGTAACTACAGTGGTGGAATGGTGCTGTTGCTAACAAGACAGGGCTGGGAACTATGTAGTTTCCAGGTTGTGTGCATGGATCACAATGCAAATGAGATGGGGTTACTGAATAGCACAAATGGGTATCCGTGTCCACAGATCCCATTCGTGTAGGCACAGAACCGTGTTGGTGTCCAGAGAAGAGGTAGCTGACATTGTGTGTCTGAGTTCTTTTAAGCTAATTGGAGCTCAGCAGCACCTGTTTGCACAGCTCTGTGCTGTGCAAGGGGGCATGTACAGTGTCCATTAATCTTTGTTTATCTTTGGGCCTCATGTTTCATCAGGTTTGCATGGTTTTGCATGATGCGCTGCCATGCTGAGTATGACCTTTTATGGGGGTGTACAGTGTTTACCTTTGAAGTGCATGTTACTATGGCATGCCACAGTGCTGAGCAAGGAAGGCTGTCCCAAAAAATAAAAAGTGTCTCTGAAAGTCAATGATATATATTAATTACTGATGACCCCTGTTTCACTAAACTAGGGCCATTAACAGTCCTTAATGGTGTACTTGGCAGGTGGAATGCATCATAGGTAGCCAATCACACAGGATACACCTACATCAGAGCACTATAAAGGTTGCATAATCCCTACAATCTGATTTCTCCACCATAATCTGCATCAGTGGAGTACAGATTTGGGATTTTTAACTGAAGGAATGCTAGGGGCTGCTGCAGGTCTGCTACATATGTATGTGATAGATGCTGAGGTCAGTGCTGCTGCTGCTGACAATAGGCCTAGACTGAGAAGGAGAAGAGTGTTTAGGTCCAGGGTAACCTTCCAGGAGCTACATGATCTGGAGATTGTAGAGTGCTACAGGGTGCACAAGGACATACTACAAGAACTAATTGAGCTCTGCCTCCCTTAACTCAGGCCCAGAGCCTACAGAGGGGAGCCCATCCCAGTGGAAACAAAGGTATGTGTGCCTGTTAAGATACTAGTTACAGGTACTTTTCAAAGACCAACTGGGAGCATGATGGGTGTCTCATAGGCATCAGCATCCAGGGTACTCCACCAGTTCCTGGATGCTGTGTAACCGCATGCCAGTGAGTACATTTATTTTCCCCTCACCCCAGAAGTGACCGACAGCAGTATGCAACTCTTCTACTGTGTAGCACACTACCCTGAGGTACTGGGTGCCATAAATTGCACTCATGTACACGTCAGGGCACCACCCTGTGAGGAGGGTAGAATCTACGTCAACTGCAAGGAGTATCACTCCATCAACTGCTAGGCTGTGTGTAGTGCCTAGGGCATCATCATGAATGTGTGCTGGCAGCCCTGGCAGTTATCACAACTCCCATATTTGGCATGCATCACAGCTGCACCAGATGTTTGCTAAGGGGGACAATCTGCATAGTCATTTACTAGAGGATGCTGGCTATGCAATGGAACCGTGGATGATGACACCCATCAGAAATGCACACACACCCACTAAAGAATGCCATAACAAGGCACATACTCAAACTAAGAACATCATAGAGCATGTGTTTGGGCTGCTGAAGTCAGAGTTCAGGTGCCTCAATATATCTGGTGGAGCCCTGCTGTACTCTTCAGCCACATGTGCGCAGATGTTCATTGTATGTACCATGCTGCACAATATGATCCTGCAGAAACAGCTGCAGCTGGATCAGCAAAGGGAAGGGATACTCAGCCCCCCACCAGTGCCTAGATCCCCACAGCCACACCCACACCCACAAGGTTTCTCAGAGGAGAAAACCCCTGAGGATTCCCTTTAGGTAGACATAGGTGTGCCCAGTATGACCTGGTATTGGCCAAGAGACAATGCATAGCACATACATTGACAACCTAGGGCTCAAGGGACTGACAACTCACTCCAACTCACATACATATAGTAAAAATGATGCCAGCCAGCCCCCACAACCTGTATCTAACTATGCATTGGCTGCATATTGCATGCATTAGACAGAGTCAGCTCAAATTACAGGTCTGTCAGCTGCTGCATTCACATGGTTAGTCATTGACCTATACACCCCTTGTAAGAGGTACTAGAATATGGTAGCATATGTATGGACCTGCCGCATGTATACAAGGGAATATAGTGGGCTACTGGGCTACTTGGAGAGATCTAACAGCCACTTGGGACAACAGGTACTCTGTCCAATAGTATGTATGTGTATATAGTATTATGTAGTAGTATGTATAGTATGTGCTCCATAATATACATACTACTACATAATAGTATGTATAGTATGTGCTCCATAATATTCATTAGGCTACCTAGCTGGAAAATTCACTAAATTATGTAAGGGGGGTGGCAAACAGTTGGGTCACACGACAGTTGCAAAACTGTCAATGTCAGCAGAGCATGTGCTGGTCGTCCCCCACCTCCAACACATCAGTGTTCCCATACAACTGCTGAAACAGTAAGTCTGCAATGATATATCAGCAGACGAGCCAATTCCAGAGCTGTGATATATAACCTAACCACCCTTTGTATGTCTCACGTAATGCAGAGGGTGACAATGTACATCTATATGCTGTTGAGTGTGTGAGGAATGACATTGATCTATCTGGCAGCTGGTGTGGCTCACTGGGTTAGGGAGATTAGCATAGGTGATGGTGTTGATGGTTTGAATCTGCCAGCATCCACATCTTTTGCATGTGAGCTACTCGTATGGTGGTATTCCCACAGACTATCATATCCCTCAATTTGTTACTGCACGAAATCTAGACAAAGTCAGAGACAATGGGGGGACAAAGGGCTAAAACTGCAGACAGACATTACACACACTTTGACTAACCTAGAGGGTGACTAGCAGAACAGAATAGCTGCAATATGTATAGACCATCATTTAAACATGTACATACTACTGAACAGCCAAATTTAAATTAAAAGACAGACTATCACAGTGGAGAACATACTAACTAAATTAGAAAGTACATTTATCTAAAAACTTTAATTAAAAGCTAAAAATATTTTTAAAATGTACAAACTATTGGTTAAATGTATAAATAATACATAGTAGTACAAAAAACATTATATCTGGAAGACAAATAGAGGCCTTAAAGATAGAATCCTGGAACATATGAGAGACATTGTAAAAAATAAGGAAATTAATGCACTGGCTAAGCATGTACAAGAAAAAGGGATGCACCATGTTTTTAACTTTTTTGTATTAGAGATTTTATCAGAAAGCTTGAGAGGTGGAGATATTAAGAACAGGATAGAGGAGGTTGAACAGAAGTGGATTATGAGTCTCACAAGGGATAATTGGCTAGGATTAAAATGTTTCGCAAGGGCAGTTAGCCTAGTACTAATCTATGAACCTATGAACCTATGAAACTGCAGGCTGATAAACCCCTTGGAATTAATGGTATGGTATCAATTAAACCTTTTTAGAAAGCCAGACCATTGAAACATTAAAATTATGTATCAAATGTTTTTTGTATTACTATGTATTATTTATACATTTTACCAATAGTTTGTACATTTTTAAATATTTTTAGCTTTTAAGTAATTAAAGTTTTTAGATAAATAATAAATAAAGATAATTTAGTTAGTACATTCTCCACTGTGATAGGCTGTCTTTTAATTTAAATTTGTCTGTTCAGTAGTATGATTTAAGTCTGAAAAAGCGATCAGTCTGGATCATGAAAGCGCTAACTTCTCATTAAATTTTGTTTATTTTCTTCCTTCAGTTGTGGTTTGTTCATTATTTTGTGGTTATGTTTCACCCTTTATGTGGTGTTGCATTATGTATCTCAGTCATATATTAAGTACAGCACACAGGAGGAGAATGCTGTGGACAATTTAAGGGAAGCGCTGTACTATGGAAACAGGGACACAGCCAATGTTTGCAGCACACAAAATCCCATACTAGAGTACAGGTAGCTCTGGCCTGGAGTCACCTTGTAAGTACTGACATTCCCACTGGGCATACTCCTACACTTAGCTAACTTGAGGGCAAGTCTGTTGCCTCTTCATCATAATTATGATACATCGACATACATAGCAACATTTAAAGAGACATCCCTGTTAAACACTTCATATATATATATATATATATACATACACACACACACACACACACACACACATATATATATATATATATATATATATATATATATATATATATATATATATATATATATCAATATATATATATATATATGATATAGATATATAGCTTTAGATATATATCTATATGTGTGTGTGTGTGGGGGGGGGATGTAAGAATGTCCCACATATGCTTGGAATTCTGAAGTTGTCTGCACTCATACATCACAACAATTGTCCAAAGGAACCAGACCAAGGCTGCAACAGTACATAATCCACTCACCCACAGACCTCTGTGTCTGCAGAATGTCACCATGCAGACAGACACAGGTGAGCAGGTGGTGTAATGTACAATTATTTCAATGCATGCCTTTGACATGCCATATTGTCCCTGGCCACATATTTGCCTGTCTAACTGCAACCAGCAACATATGGCCACACTGGTAACTGCACATAGATAGCAGGGATATTAACAGGTATCCCACTCCTCGGATACTAGATACAATAACAGTACCAAGCAATATCACTCCACGGGAGTCACATGCTGTCTAACACAAGGACATTTTGCATACTCCACAACTACTGTGCCTGCAAGCATATATACAACAGACATAACCTGTGGCACGTGCAATAAATAGAATGAGTTATAATGTGTAATAGTAGATAGGTAGGTGTTTTAGTCTCAAAGCAGCCAACTTTGTGTGTCTGTGTGTATAAATATATCCCTTTGCAGCACTATGGACATGCCCTTACAGGCTATCTCCATGCAATGGTTATGCATTTTAAGGGCCTGTGACTAGCTGCTGGCCTCTAAATTGCCCTCTTCTACAAGGCCTGCTGATGTCATCCACCATAAGAGTGCTTGCTGACAACCTAATAACAGATAAACTATGTGGCGCATGTGATAAGTTCTGCAAGCTATAGTGTGCAATAGTACATAGGTAAGAGTTCTAATCTCACAGCAGCCAACTCTGTGTGTGTATAAATATATCCCCTTGAAGCACTGTGGATATGCCCTTATGGACTATCCCCATACAATGGTTATACATTTTATGTGCCTGTGACTAGCTGATGGCCCTAAACTGCCTTCCTCTACATAATCATAACTGATATCCACCACTTGTCTGACCCAGACACAGGCTATTTGTAGATGTTTCAACTCCATCACCACACATTCTAGAGCTTTAAGTTCAGAAAATCCAGGTGACACGTATCAAGGGTAACAGACCTTATCACAAAGTGTGAATGCATGATTATGCTGACTTCCCCCATTGTCCCTGTTATACTGTTATATACATATGCAACTATGGAGCCATGCACGTACACTTCTGTACCTTGCTGACATCACATTTCTGCTGTGTTGCCATGCCATCCTGTGCTGCTGTATTGCCACAATGTGTCCATCAGACTCCTGGAACAGAAATATACACAGGTCCATGACACACCTGTCATTCTGTAACACTACTGCCAGTCCAGCAGCATGCAACAAAGATACACAAAGTTTGATGTGTAGTCATGACACATGACAAAAGACACAAAAATAAGCCAACACCAGCTGGGATGGGACAAAACAAAGTTCACTAAAGTCAAACCACAGTCAACAGTCTGGTTTTGGTCCAAAAGCCTTTGTCAATAAATAAAATTAGCCATGATAGACCACATATTATATATATAAAACCAAAAACTATTAATTGGCCGATAAGCCAATAGCAAATCACAAGTGATCATTCATGCCAGGTGAGAATAATCCACCCAGTCTCACAATCCATGATTTCTGTTTTTTATTAAGAATATTGTGCCAAGCAGCTTTACAACATCTATTACCCCAAATTTTGTCAATAATAATAAATGTAAAACTAGTGGAGGGATGAAAAGTGGTGTGTTTTATAAAGTGCATTGGTGGAATGTTTGTTTTTAATATTACTAAGGTGTTCTGCTATATGTAACCTGAGTGGTGTAGAAGTCTGGCCAATATAAAAAGCTGAGCATGTGCATACATGCCGTAGATGTCATGCATTTTATGTTGGGAAATCAGCTAGAAAACCGAAGGAAAGAATAATAGAGCACCATTCAGAAATAAGGAGAAAGACTGATACCAACTCTCTGGCTAAACATGTTAAGGAATATGGTAATGCACATAAATTTTCTTTCCGAGTGATAGAGTATATAAAGATGTATGAAGTGGAGATTTAAACAATAAACTTGAGATGAACGGATATCATTGAATAATACGCCTTTGTGTGTATTACTGGGTTTAAATCAAGCTCTTTCTTTAAAACCTGTACTAAGACATAAACAAATGTGTTCGAAATAGAGATCTATGCTTTTAAAAATTTTCATTATTGTTCTTAACCAGGATGTTAATTGTTTAATTGAATAATTGATGGCTTGTGATTTTTGATAGTATAATTATGATTAGTATGTGTTAGTATTTTATACACTGATGAAGGGTTTGTTTGACCTGAAAGCTCTGTTTTATTAAACAGTTGTTTATTATTAGCGTTGACTTTATGAACTAAGCTTTGTTCTGCAAGTGTTTGGCTTTTTTGAGACAGTCCAGCAACACCAGTGTACCACAATGATACTAAACAATGCAGACCTGCTGTAGTATATGTTCCCTGTATGCATCATACCTCTCAACTATACAGATGCTTGCAGAATGTCAAGATGTTTGCCTCATGGTTTTGGTCAGGGACAAATGTCAAAAGAAACAAGGAGTTAGCCAGAGTACATCAGGGACATTCAGGGATACTTTTAAAATGTTAGAACTATTTATGTAAGTCAGTGACAAAATGAGAGGAGGTGAATTAGTACACATCGTTTGACATTACATGAGCGTATACCCTTACTTATTGTCATTATGTACTCTGTGTAATCTACTACTTTTCCTACAACAGCCAGCCATTGTAGGAGGGATTGCAGGTAAAGAGCTGAGATGTGATTGAAAATCGGGACAGTTGAGAGGCATGCCTGTAGGTGTAGTACAGCAGAGTATTAATGACATGTCATTACCATAGATCTAAGAAAGGCTTACTGTTGTAATTTATATTCCCCATACCTCCATCCTTACATCTGCATCCTGATATATGGAAAAATCTATTACATACCTGGTGGAATGCAATACTCCTTTTCTGAATTTTGCTTCTTATAATCTTTTGTAAATATGCTCTCTGTCTGACTTAAGTCTCATACAGACCTGTACCCCATAACAAGCTGTGTGCCTTTTTAAGGTACTGCTCATTAGCAGGCAATTGCCTTTGCACCAATCTGTGGCTTAGAATTGCTAACTGCTGCCGAAACAGCTGAACTGCACTATCATCGGCCAATGACATGCCATCACAGTGCACTTTTTAAGGCCTTCATGTAGACCTGGACACCTTTCTTAGTTTTTAAGATAGACATTGCTGAGGTGTGGAGAGTACAGCATCGTAGAAGATAGGTACCATAACTGTCAACTGTAGAGATGTATGGAGTATGTCTACAGTTTTGCCTCATATGTGTGATCAGTGTTCCATGACATTGTGGTCATCTGGCAGTTCACTGGCAAACATTGTGGGTTGAGGTCAGTATAGAAAGAAACACATTTGAATATCAAACTTCATACTGGTCAGAATATGCATGCTAATGTAATAACTATTATTTTATCAACCTACTATCTTTGTAGGGGAAATCATTACAAATGTCCTTATCTGTGGGCCTTAGACCTCCTCCCATTACATTTGGCTGCATACGGATCCCTTGTTCTAGGGGGTTGGGAGGTATGGTAGGTCTGTAGCAGCTACCTTTACATACAGCTGTGTATGCTACAGACTGCAGCTGCTGTTGCAGTCCAGCACACATTGGGGGGGGGGTGCAGACACTTTTCAGGAAAGCAGGCTGTATGTGTAACTGTGGCAGCTATGACATCCCTGTCATTAGTTCAAAGCCAGGGTATGGGTACCCTGTTTAGTCCAACTGAGACATATGATTAAGGTATGTCTGTTATGTAATGGTGACAATAACAGAGAAGTAGGCAACATATAGTTAGCCTATACAGATATGTGCAGTGTGTCCCTACCTGCAATCCTCTGATGTGCAAAACTGGGTAGCAGTTCATTAAGTAGGAGTAATCTGTGTAGATTAGGATACATGACTTGGTTATTACTTGCTGTCTTCACAATAATGTAATTGAACTGCAACACAAAACTAGATTTGATCCCAGGACTGTGTGTGGCAAAATGCACTACATGGAAGGCATTTAACAGAACTAGCTACTGAGTCACTGCAAATGCATGTGCATTTGTAAGATATATGTGCACATATGCAGGCTGTGACTTGTCAACATCCATGTTAACATCCATGCATGGCTTTATATGGCTGTATTTCTGCACCAGGGTCCCAGTTGTACATGTACTTTGCCACTGATCCCTTAGCAGGTGTCTTTCCACAGGTTGCTGATAAAAGGGCACATGTACCTGCCATCACAGGCCTCACTTACATCCATTATTTTCTCTGGCTGTCTACTGATGTATTATTGCACCAGAGTCCAAGGTACACTCCCATTTTCCCCATTAGATTTTATTTCAGTTACAAGCCTAATTACTGTAAGTAGCAATCAGTAAGTTTTGCTGGAAACACCTTCTTTAGTTAAGGTATGTGTGGTGTGGTGTGGTGGGTTAATGCAGTGGATGGTAGGTAAGAGGGGCCCAGGTTTGAAACATGTCAGAGGTGTTTATTTTATACAGGTCTACCAATCTAATAAATACATTAAATCATTAAAGCTCATGTAAGCTTAGCTAAGCAAAGCAGCTTGATGCACTGCAGTGTGCCACACCACAAAAATTCAAACAAATCCCCACAAATCAGTGCTAATAAAATATAAAAAAAAAGAAAAAGGGGTGATTGGAAAATGGTGAAATGGGGCAAGCAGGGGGAAAACATAGTGAAAGGTAGGTAGGGATGTGCAGGTCTTGTACAGCAACAGCTGTCCACTTTGTCAGATTTTGTAGATTAATTTGGACTCTCAAACCCAAGAAAGAGGGGTGACAACAGAACTGTGTTTTCATGCCAACTGGGCCAAATTACTTGTGTGGAGTGGACATGTGTGTGAAATGGAGAGCTATGTATGGAGTGATTTTTTTAGGGGGACAAGTGCTCATTTTTTTTTTTATTAAGGTGAGAGTGGAATGTTGGGGAAGGGACATAGGTACATGTGGGGAGGTATGTTGGGTATCAGAGGATGCATTAGCAGATAGACAAGAAAGCAGACAGATGCAGTATGTGACACATGAGGTGGGTGAACACCTTGAATGGGAATGAAGTTCTGGAATCCAAGTTGCACGTGCCTCCAGATGACAGCAGTATGACTCACTTCCCCATCAATGGGGCAGTTGGCACTGCTCCTTCACTGCCCCAAGGGTGGCTGTGATGGAGGCTGGGCACCAGGGTGAGGTTGCCCCACCAGGTTGGCCAGTGTGCTCTCATTCTGGTGCAAGCAGCATTCATAGCTGTGGTGAATGATCCTGTGCACCATGACTGGCAGTAAATCCTGGGTGACAATGGCCCCTCTGTCACTGCACCCATCTGGAGGCCAGGTCCTGTGTTCTGAGGTGGTCCCACCCAATGCCACAGGTTGTGCAGGGGCAGCAGAGGGGGCACCATCGGTCTAGGTCCCAGATGTCCTGGGACCTGATAACAATGCCAACTGAGGCATGGGAGGTGGATCAGCCAGAACCAGCCTACCCTGACGTGCTGTGGTAATGGAGCTATAGCAATAGGTATATGTTAGTTGTGAACAGTTCATTCTTAGTAATAGCCTGCCAGAACATTGGAAATAACCCAGTTACATATCAATGCATTTTATGTGGAACACAACAGTAAATGCCAGAACAGTCAGTATGTTAACAGCATGCCATTAACAGCTACAGAAAAGGCCAACAAAATAGGTAATTTAACAAGATATGTTAATATGCAACCATTATAATACATAACAATAATAAAACACATCCCAAAAACAGTTAATGTAACAACATATGTTAATAATAAGCCATAACCAATGAATAACAATAATAAATAAATGCAGATAAGGGGTGGGGAGAGAGAGAAAACAGTCCATTAGTAACACTGCAGCTTATTTCCTTGACAGCAGTACTACTATCTACTGAATAGGTCTGTATTTTCTTTATGTGTACAGTCACTACAAGTCTCTTACACCTGATGTAGCACATACATGCTTCAGTATTCCCACCTATTGGGCTTAATATAGGCTGTTTTCTCACTCTTACACATAATTGGGCAACATTTAAAAAAGAGCCATGTCACCTAGCAGAGCGCAATCCAGTGCAGCTGAGCTGAAAAGAGCAAAATCTCGCAGAACCGAAGGTCTTAGTGGAGCTTAGCAGTGTGCAAACTAGCCAGGTAGAGCTGAGATGTGCATAAGTATTGGCAGCCATTACCATGTTTATGCGGTGCTTAGCAGGTCTAAGTACAGTTGAGCAGAACATAGCAGAGCACAATGAAGCCATATTTTAAAACTGTCTACATGATATGTCTATCAAAATTAAATACATCTTTTCCCTTCCATGTATTCAAACCCCAGACCTATTTCAGATGGAGCCATAATGCCAACCATTAAGCTACATGGATATTAAAACATCTGATGTACCTTTACATATATCAATGAGCTACCTATAAGCAGTGCTGACTACAGCGCTGCATCATGCAGACATACTCAGATACTATTAAACACACATTTAAACAAATAAAATACATCCAGTTTCTATTTTTAGATGTCTAGCCGGTGTCTGCCATCTTATCTGTGGGAACCACTTAGCATTGCTGTGATCCTTTCAGCATCGTCTAAACATGTTTTTTTTTTTTTAGAAAAAATAAAATAAAAATAAAACAATGGACAGTCCAGAAAGTCCCTTACTCATCTGTAGACATGGCTAGCACTACACCTTTCCCTATACTGATTCAATAACCATGTTCCTCAGTTCTCTCACCGCAATGCACCATCATTAATATGCATGATGCGCCGCAGAGGGGAAACCATGTACACGGACATGGTTAAATTCTGTGTAGGCACTACACAGTGCCTACACAGATTTTATTAAGTCCTGAGGAGTGTCTTTAGGATCTATAGCTATGTATGCATCTTATATAAGTTTTCATAACATTGCTACGAAAATGAAGGATGGCCAAGGTCTTACAGTTTCCTTACATTCACAGTGTAACTGATATATTTAAACAACACTAGAGGTTTCAGATTGTATTTGAGTTATTCATAGATTACAGCTTCTGTAGCAAAACTTTCCTAGTGTACTATTAAACAACAGTAATACTGTTCCTTTTATCAGTATGGGTCAGTTAAGAGGTCATGCTGTCTGCTGACAGTTGAACTATAATTACCAGTAATCAAACTACCCTACATAGTGATGGCATCATTGGATTAAACACAACCTCAAAGTGACCTTTTATTTGCAGGAAAGATCATGTTGCTGTGTATGACAACCTACCTTCCTGATCCATGTAACTGTCCACTAACTCAGTGCTGCCGAAAGGTTGTGCTGTTATCAGTTAGAATGTCTGATCAATGGAGCCTAACTTTTGTTGAGGGAGATCATAAATCAGTGTATAGCTATGTATGCACAACAAACCAACACAAAAAGGAGAGTCTTACTGAAGATGTTGTGATATATGTTGGCAAAGTTTAAATAGTGTAGGGTAAACTTGAGATTATATGGTATGGTGGATGGGGTGCACAGAGAAAAGGAGAGTAACTTATATGCATGGGAACTGAATAAATGAGAAATGTGCATGGTTAGGATACTCAAAAACATTAAGGGGAAAATAATTAGTCATAATAAAGCAATGTTGGGGTACTTTGAGGGTTTTATTAAATGTTGCATATGGGACAATGGGATGGACAAGCAAGTTGGAAGGTACAAGGCTAGGAAAGGTGAAAAAGAAAGTGATGGAAATGGAAGATACAAGAAGGCTAAATACATTTTAGGAAAAGGACTGTTAGGAGTGGTGATTTAGTATTTGAAAGCAGAGCAAACAGCAGGGATAAATAATGTTCCATCAGGTTATTAAAACTGGGTGAGTCAGGTGTGTCACATTAGTTTGTGAGACTATTTTAGGAGAAGCATGACATTTACTAGAATCAATGTGTGAGGCAAAAGTTAATAGTTTGGAAAATGGAGTAGAAGAATCTGAGAGACAGGGTACATTGTAGGTCTGTTTCACTAATGAGTGCAGCTGCAAGTGTTTTCACAAGAATGCTGTCAATGAAAATGTGGAGTGTACAAATAAGGTGTCATGGAGGGAATGTAGGTCATCTGAAGGACAAGTTGTTTACTAATAATTAGGTATGGCTAGTAGTGCTTGATAATCACTTAATGATGCATTGAAAGGAAAAGGGTTGCTGTATTTGGCATATTTACCTTCAACATGATATCAAGAGGCTTTATGTTTTTATTGCTGAAATGGGTAGTACTTGGTGAGCTTTATGAACTAGATGTGGGCAGGCAGGGTTTCAGACAGTGTTTAATAAAGGCATGAGAGTTTATGTACAGTTGAGAAGAGCGACACTGCAGGACTGTCCATTATCACCACCACTGTATGTTTGTGAATATACTTATCTTAAGATTAAGGAGAAAGTTGAGATGGTTGTTTGGTGAGCACCCCTACCAAATGGACAGTACCCTGTCATGCTCTTGTGCTATGTCACCTCATTGAATGTATTGTTTTTTCTCTATCCTTTTATTTCTAAGCATTAATGTTATATAGGAGGTAGTCATAAAGAGCAGCAGATGTTCTTCACAGTCCTTGTGTAGCACATGCAAAAAGATCTTAAATTCCTGGATGCAGCCTTTCTGAGCCCATCACTGAAGAGGCTATGCCTACTCAAAAGATCAGACTGAAGAGTCACCAAATACATATGCAAGTACTCTAGGAGCTTAAATAGGACTCACAAATATCAGCCACAAAAATATATTTAATAATAAAAGAACAAGACAATACCCAATCAACACAGTAACTACAGAGTTCAGAATCACAGGAAATATTTGAAAACAACATTGCACAACAGTCTCAAATAAAAACAGAAAACATCTTTACTATATTCCTATCTATATCTAAGAGATACTATGCCCTAAATAACTTACTTACAGAGTAACATACAGGCAGTAGTGCTGAATCGATGTTTCTAGGTCCAAGACAAGATACAAAATACTCTGCCTTTCTCTGAGTTTGTAAATCTATAACAAATATTACTGCTGGGTTAGCTTGGATGGCATCACTTTTTGTCACCTGACTTTAGTTCCCAAGCTAAACCAGAAGCTAACATATGTGTGTTAAAAATACATGTCTCTCAGATGTGCAGCTGCTAGGAATTCATAAAGCTATAAAACACGTTACATTTTAAAACTAGTAATTACTTTTCTTTAAGACAATAGAAAAAACATCTAGCTCTAGACATCCTGACTTCTTGCCACATTGAAACTAACTGTTATAGCACACCATAAAGCACTTAATTTCAACTTATTTTACTGAAGTATTATAAGTTAATCTTATATGTTCCAGCAGGTCATGCTGTGGTTACAGTCTTGAAACTCGGTACATAACATACAGTTCTGTATAAATCATAACAATATTCACAAATGATTTAGAATTATTAACAAAATTCCAGATAGCTGTGCTGGCAGTGTCACAGCTTTGGAACCTGGGTGACCATGATGCAAAATCTGAATATATTCTTGGTGTAAGGAAGCAAGAACAACAATTTTAGGTCCTTTGAAAACAATGGCATCTTCCATCAACATTGCATCTCTGTAAGGAAAGTAAGGTTGCAAGGTGGTTCACTAGATTGCTTTGATGGCCATACAGCACTGATGTAGTGATTGAGCTTTTTCAAAACTGGATCAGTCTTTGTATGATCTCATAGCTCTTCAAGTCTTGTGGTCAAAAAATTACATACTTCTATGACATCAAAGTCAGAATTTTCTCCGTCAGGCTGTACTGTGGTATTTCTGGGTGATCTGGATAAGGCATCAGCCAGATAAAAAAGTTTGCCTTTTGTATAGACCATTTTTAAGTTATACTTTTACAATTTAAGCATCATTCTTTGTAATCTCACTGGAATTGAATGCATAAGCTTCTTTAAACAGTAACTAGAGGTTGATGATCAGTTTCAATCTGAATTTCTCGACCATAGATATAATCATGAAACTTGGAACATGCAAACACTATTGACAAAAGTTCTTTCTTGATTTGAGCATATTGCATTTCAATTTGGGTAAGTGTTCGAGATGCATGGACTATTGGCCTGCCTTCTTGAAGAATAACTGCACCCAAACCAAATTTTGAGGCACTGCAGCAAAGAGTTACTGGTTTTCTGGTGCTGTTCTAGCCATGATCATGTAACATTTTTACATTTGAGCTCTCTCAAAGGCACTGTCAAATCTCTGAAATTTGGTATAAATTTGCCTAAATAGTTGACCATACCAGGAAAATGTTGTAGCGCTTGTATATTATCCAGCACTGGCATCTCAAGATTAGCTGCTCGCTTGGATAGGTCTGGTCTCAAGCCAATGCTTGCAAATAAATGACCTACATATGTAACTTCAGATAGTCTGAATTTGCACTTTAGAGGGTTGAGATTTAAGTTCACTTCATGGTATCTGTCTAGAACTCTCTTAAGATTTCTGTCATGCTCTGCTTCACCATTCCCTCTGGCCATCATCTACTTTTATGGCACAAGGATAACCAGAAAAGGTGTAATTTGTATTATAACCTGAAAAAAATTGCTCTGTTACATGCTGGATGACTTCACATGCAGAATATATTCCAAATGGCATCCTGAGGAATCTATATCTTCCAAATGGGGTACTGAATGTAGTCAAGTTGTGAAGATATGCGCTCAAGTATCACTTGCCAAAATGAACTTTTTGCATCTAAGACAGAAAAAACAGTGGCATTCGGTATTAGAGATGCGACTTCTTCGGCTATACTCATAGGATTATGAGGTCTCTTTAATGCTTTTTCCAAATCTCTTAGGTCAATGCACATTTTGATTTCATCTGAGCCTTTTTTGTGAGCTGCTACCATGGACAACACCCAATGAGTTGGTTCTTTAAAGAAAAATTACACCTTGTTCCACCATTTTATCTAATTGAGCTTTGACCTTATGCTGCATAGCTATCAGTACTTTTCTTGCTGGTCTGACCACTGGACTGATCTCTGGGACTAATTTCATAGAATACACAACTGGAAGTTTGTCCAACTTTAATAGAAAACAGCATACTCTCAAAAAATAATGGTAGTGAAGCTGGGACTGGGATATGTATGATGAACTTCTTTGGAAAAATAAAGCAGATTCATTCTCAAACTGTCTCTGAGACCCAGTAATGACTGCACAGGTCTGCAGACTACATAGAATAATAGGCTATAACAGTTCTTAGCCACATAACATGAAAGCACTACTGAGCCTTCGGTTTGACTTTCTTCACCTATATAAGCAACAAGTTTTGCACAACTGGTCACATTCAGTAGTTCACCAGCTCTCACCTTATCAAAAGTATCTGCAGACATAACATTACACTTTGAACCAGTGTCTACTTTGAGCTCTGTGGATTTATCATTGAGCTGGACAGTACAAAATACTTCATTTTTTGCCAATAAATGTACTGCATCAATCTTTTCACCAACTAATGACACCATTTACATAGAAAGCAGTCTGTTGCAGGATTATTTGATTGCTTTACTTTTTCAAATGACCCTTCTTTACAACTGTGTGAGGCTTACTTAATTTACAGAATCTTTGAAAATGATTCTATTTCTTATATTTGTGGCATTGCTGACCAAATGCTCTGCACTTTTCTCTTTCAGACCCGTGGTTGGCACCACAATTGTAACAGTTAAGAATAAAGCTTGACTTGGGTTTTGCTGATTCACCCTTGTACTGTACTAAGCATGCTTCTTTAACTGCTTTGGTCTTGGAACTTGCTGGGAGATTACTGGACCTCCCAGGAAAACCAACAGAGGCTGCAGCTGCCATGTGCTTTTGCTACTCACATGTTGCATACCATTTACATTTGCTCTGGAGTCTGCAGAAACTATGCTATCACTCGCAAGCATATCTGTGTGCCTTTCTGAAACTTCATGGATTTGGCAAATCTCAGTAGCTTTGCTCAGCATTAAATCACTGTTATGAAGCAAAATCTTGTTCACAGTAGCACTAATTAATACCACACATGAGACTGTCCTTTATTAACTCATCTTTTAAATCACCAAACTTACACATTTTAGCTTTGTTTCTCATGTCAGTAATATATGCTGCAAAAGTTTTCCCTTGCTTTTGATGTCTTGTGTAAAACAAATGCCTCTCTAATGTAACATTAGTCTGGGGATACAAATTTCTCTGAATTTGTGCTTCAAACACTCAGGGTCTTTCCTTGATTCAGCCTGCACAATAATACATTGAGTTTCCCTTTTACCTTCATACACGGCTGGTGCATATACAAATGAGCGCTCCCTATCACTGGCTTCTGACCCTGCTAGATTTAGCAAAATGAATGCCCTGGTGCATGCATCTTTGCTAGAATAAGCTGCTTGTATAAATATATCATACTATTGCTCAAGTATTCTGAGCAAATACAAGTGTTAGTGGTTTTCAAAATCTGTCTGCCATATTAACTCATCTCAGTGAAGACTTTTGCAAGTATGCATGAACACACACACATACATACATGCATATGTCAGAAATGTATGCAGATACGTGTAAGTATGCCCAATAGCACAACACGACTCTGTATAACTGAACGTTATGAAATAAGTTTCCTGGGCACTGTAATACTCTTAAAATCACTTTACTGTAAAACTCACTTATCATTATTATAAGAAACATTTGAAGTAACTGCACTGTGCAAATAAACTGGGCAGAAGAAGCTGAGAGCAAGAAACATTTCAAAGTAACTACACTATGCCCAATGGCACAACAACCCTCTATATAACTCAACTTTGTGAAATATGTTTTCCAGGCACTGTAATACTATTGAAAGCACTTTACTGTAAACGGCACTCATCATCATTGTAAGAAACATTTCAAAGAAACTGCACTTTGTGAATAAACAAGGACATTGGCAACCTCCAAACACTTGATCCCACACAGTTTGGTTTTGTCATGGGAAGGTCATGCCTGTTAAATTTGGTTGACTTCTTTGAGACAGTCACCAAGGCCATAGACGAGGGGAAGACCACCTACCTTGACCTAGTCAAGGCCTTTGATACTACTCCCCACTCAGGTATAATATAGCAATAACCCACGCATGAGTGTGGGTAATGCAGGATTTACCCACGGTTGGCGTGGTTTGGTCCCAAGGGCGAAGCCCGAGGGACCAAACAAAGACAACCGTGGGGAAATCCCGCATTACCCACACCCAGAAGTGGGTTATTGCTATTATACTATGACATTATTTAAGAAAAGAAACAATTACTTTTCTTAAATAATGGCATTGTATAATGCCTCTTTGCTGCCCTTCCGCAGCTGTCTGGCATCCGCGGCAGTTCTGCTGTGCTGCGCATGCCTGCGCAGTACATCAGAGCTGTGGCCAAAAGCAAAGGAGAAAGCAAGATCTCCGTTGCTTTTTTACTGTTTTGCTATGTTAAATGGGTTTAACATAGTGAGACAGCTTTAAAATAAGCAACGGAGATGTCCGTTGCATATTTTAAAGATGTCTCGCTATGTTAAACCCATTTAACATAGCAAAACAGTAAAAAGCAATGGAGATCTTGCTTTCTCCGTTGCTTTTGTTTAAACCTGTCTCGCTATGTTAGATGGGTTTAACATAGCGAGACAGCTTTAAAATAAGCAACGGAGATCTCCGTTGCTTATTTTAAAGCTGTCTCGCTATGTTAAACCCATTTAACATAGCGAGACAGGTTTAAAAAAGCAACGGAGAAAGCAAGATCTCCGTTGCTTTTTACACACTGTGTCGCTATGTTAAAGGAGTTTAACATAGCGAGACAGCTTTAAAAAAAAGCAACGGAGATCTCCGTTGCTTTTTTTAAACCTGTGTTGCTATGTTAAACTCTTTTAACATAGCGAGACAGTGTTTTAAAAAAAGACTTATACTAATGGAAAAAGTCCGGGCGACCGGACCTTTTTCCATTAGTATAAGTCGATTTACAATGTGCACGCTGGCCAATCAGCATGCACGTTTTGGAATATTAATGGGGGGTCATGGTATAATAGATAAACTTTCTCAACTAGGCATTAATCCATATGTTACCAGATGGGTAGCAAACTGGCTAACTGACAGAACCCATCTTGTCAAAATAGGGGAAGCCACCTCAAGTAGTAGACCCGTAACAGTGGTGTACCCCAGGGATTGGTCTTGGGACCTCTGCTGTTTGGGATATACTTCCTGGAGATGCAGGCAAAATCTAGTGAGCTATGGCTGATCAAGTTTGCAGATGACTACAAGCTGGGTGTTGTCATAAATCCCTCTAGTGATATGAACATCCTCCAAGAGGGTCTTACCCAGACAAATGACTGGTGCCAGAAACATGGCCTCAAACTTATTACCAAAAAATGCATCATCATCCTTTTAGGAGAGAGTGACATCCCCACAAATTATCACACTGATAATAAGGTCCTAAGCACACAATCAGTTGTGAGGGACTTGGGCACCCAGGTTGATAGCAAATTGACTTTTGATTGTGCCTCTGTTGCATGGAAAGCTTTCTACATGGCCCATCTCATTAGTAAGAGTATCTCATCCAGGGACAAGGTGGTTATAACATCACTGTAGTCTTCCTTTATAAGACCCATTACTGAGTATGATGCCCATTTTGGCATGTACCTAGCAAAGCACATGTAGCAGGTGGAGAGACCACAGAGGTTCCTCACTGGAGAATCCAGGGCCTCAAACATATACCCTATACAGATATGCTAAAAACCCTGTCCCTCTACTCAGTCTCCAACAGACTCCTCAGAGGTGACATCTGTCTGGCATACAAAGCAATCTCAGACCCCACCCTGATGGGACTGCTGCATATCCATAAGTCAAGCTCCATTTGAGTAACCCACATGCATGACCTTAACCTGGTCTGCGATATCAATAGGACTTGTTGGCAGTACAGATTTGTGTCACAGAGACTCCTCCTTTTGAGGAATAGACTCCCTCTTCATGTAAAGCAGAGTACCTTATTAACCCGTTTTAAATGCAACCTGGATAACTGGATGGGGAACAGAAAATACACCCCTAGGATTCCATCTGTGTCCCTGCTAGACAGTGGCATAGAGCGCTGACTTGTTGGAACATGGGCTAAATATTCTTGGCTAGGCTTGTAAGGGCCACAGGGTCAATAGCCTAGTAACTTCCTATGATCCTATGAACTGGGCAGAAGAAGCTCAGAGTGAGAAACACTTCGAACTAACTGCACTTTGTGAATAAATAGGACACAACACACTCAGATTTCCCCCAAATGTCTGCACTTTTGCCAAATAACTCTGTACAGTGCAAGAAACACTCTGTAATGGTGATACTCTGCGAATAGACACACCCATGCACAAGAGACTTTTCAAAATGGCTGTATTTGACTGCACTTCACAAAATAGTTGCACTTTGTACACAACAAACTATTTAAAATAAATGCCCAGTAATAAACACACACTGTAAGAACTTTTACACATTTTGAGATACTCCAAATAACTCTAGTTATGTCTTGACTAGCTTCAATCAATGCAAAATAATTATTTATGCCAAAACACAGTAATTTGCCAAAACACATGCAGTCACCTTGCTCCATTTATGCTTATTGTGCCCTTATTGCCATTTATTATATTCATTTTGCTCATTTAATCTATTCATTCCCATTATACTTTCTTGTGCTTGTTTTAACTCCAAACATGCTCATTTTACTTTAAACATGCTAGTTTTGCAATTTTAGGGTGGTTCTGAACCCTTTATCTGCTTTTCTGATGCTCATTTTATCAAATAACTTAATCTGAAACATTTTGTTTGATTAATGAGCTTTTTATTTATGCTTTTTTTTGCGTAATAAATTTTTCCATGCTATTTGTTTGCTTAATAATGCATTTTGTTGCATTGTAATGCTCCCCTTTATCTTTTTTAGTAAATAAATCATTCATGCAAGTTTTCATTACCTTTAGCACATTACTGGCCCTTTTTTGCTCTCGGTTCTCTTAGTTTGCCTTCATCGTTAACTCTGCACCTCATGTTTCTGAAAAGCAGTTGGCTGGAATCCCAGTTCTGACACCATGTCACTCGACTAGTCGAGATGAAGTAGATGAACATTGTTTTTTCTTGTTCAAGCAGCTTTATTATATAGAAACACATCATGAATGAGGCTAAGTAGTTTTAACTTATAAACAAGCTAGCTACATATCATACACATCGATGTTCACACTCTGGCCATAGTTTCCTTCATCAGTGCATTATGTCCTTCTTAAATTGTCTAACATTGTCTATAATATCTTTTCAATAACATCTTGCTACTATTTATCAGTATAATGAAGAAATTACAGCCCTGTTTCACTCGCATCATTTGTACCATTATGTCTATATAATTTTTTTCTTACCTGACTTTTCCTTATCTGTTGTAGATTTTTTTTTGTCTTCCCACTTCTTCCTTCTGAAAACTCTAAAGTTTACTTAATATCCCATCTACTAATGCTTTCTTCTACCTCAGTGACTCACATATTTCTTATCTTCCATTTTGAAGAATGTATTCTGTAAATATATAGCATTAATCAGGTCACAGCAGAGCACTGTATGCCTTCCCTCTGTATACTCTGGTACACCTATACATTATATATATATATATATATATATATATATATATATATATATATATATATATATATATGTATATTGGTCTACCTGATTTCGCCAAAAGCGGAAAACACCGACAATGAGATAATTGACACCGGAAGATCGACAACGGAGATGACCGACAGTTGAAAATCCCGACTCTGAGAACACCGACATGTTAAGGTAAGTGTGTGATAGGGGCGGACGTTAGGGTCAGGGTGCAGGTAAGGTACGTGTGTGATAGTGATGGAAGTTAGATTTAGGATGTGGGTCAGGTAAGTGTGCGATAGTGATGGATATTAGGGTTAGGGGCAGATTAAGTGAGTTAGGGTTAGGGTACAAGTCAGGTAAGTGTGCGATAGTGACGGACCTTAGGGTTAGGGTTTGGGTTAAGGTTAGTGCATAGATAGTTGTATATGTATGGTTTAGTGTAGGTTTGTAAGGTTTTTGGTGTGCTTGTGTTGTGTGTGTGTTTTTCAGGAAAGGTATTTGTTTTGTTGATTGTTGGGATTGTGGTTTGTCGGGCATGTGAAGTTTCATGTTTTTGAAATTTCGGTTTTGTGGTGTCGGTTATCTATTTGTCAGTGTTTTGGCGTGTCGGCATTATCAGGTAGACCCATATATATATATATATATATATATATATATATATATATATATATATATATATATATATATATATATACAAACCAGTGAAGGCTACTAGCATTGGCTTGTAATCACCAAACAAGTCTCACAATCCTGCAACTGCTGTTGCAAACATGCAAGCATCTTCTTACAAAAGAGCAGGTCAACCTGACTAATGCTAACTTCTTCCATCTGGAATAAACGAGGAAAGAAATGTCTGTCATTTCTATCCTCCAGTGCATATTTCTTCCATTACCAGTGCTGTTACATGAACTTGAATCATGTACATTGCAATCAGGACTGTATACCTCTGAACCACAGGGTCAGAGGTGTAGCTATCTATTCTAGCATTTGAGGCCATCTTCCAGTCTGGTTTATGCTTGATATACATGGAGATCTAAAGCTCTTCAGCAAACAGACACACACACACACACACACACACACACATACACACACACACACACACACACACACACACACACACACACACACACACACACACACACACACACACACACATACACACAAGCTCTTCTATCTGTAGCAAACTGCTTGCTACATTTGTATCAAGCAGCTGCTATAGTTGATACTTACCACACATGAAGAAATGATACATTTTAATACAGACATTCAAATGTTTATATTGCATTGAAGACCAGTCAGCTCTGCTGATTGCATCCTCTAAAACTTTCTAGCCCAGGTGTCTGCCCTTTATGCATGCACAAGCTAGTCTTCTGAACTGGGATACTGGGTCATGAGTTAATAGCTTTTTATTAAAAAAGTAATATTATTTTTTTAAGTTTATTGATGGTATACAACCATAACAAACAGCAGCTTTGCTCCATTTTGCATACATCTCATCATGTAAATCTCAATTAGTGCAGTAATGTTCATAGGTTAGTACTAGGCTAACTGCCCTTGCAAGCCATTGTAAGCCTAGCCAATTATCACTTGTGAAACTCAAACCCTGCATCTTGTGTTTGTAAGGCAAACACCTTAACCATTAGGCCACCCCCCCTATTATTTATTGATATTGTTATAAATCACGCAATCTCTTAAACTGCAATCCTTATTTGATAACAGAAGTTATATTACCCCTTGTGATATATATATATATATATATATATATATATATATATATATATATATATATATGGGAACACTTTATAAGCTTGAAATACCGAAATCGTGAAATTCAGTATTTCGAGTTCATAAAGTGGAAGGATCGGAAGATCGCAACCTCAGAAGCGCGAAATTCAAAATCTCAAAAGCGGGAGATTTTGAATTAACAATTCTGGTGTTGCGCTGTGTTCATGGATTCAGGTAAATGTTTATGTTTAACGTTGTTGGGAAGGGGCTGTAGTGTGTGTGTGTTAGTGTGTGTTGTTACTGTGATGTGTGTGTGCGAGAGGAATCTAGTTTGTGTGATGGTGTTTTATGTCTGTGTGTACGTAGTGTGACCTTGAAGTTAGTATATTTACGTAGGGTGGTGTGGGGGGTGCAGCCCCCTTCATGGGGGGGTGCAGGGGGGCTTGCCCCCTGCATATCATAAGGGTAGGTGTGTGTGTTTATTTAGTTGTGTGCGTGTGTGTTGTAATGGTGTTTGAAAGTGTTGGAAGTTTGAATTTCAGTTTTGCGGTTTTGGGATTTAGGGCTTCGTGATTCTGTAGTTTCAGGTATTTGGATTTTTTCTTCATGGGCTCGAGATTCTGTAATTCAAGATTTCAGAATTTCAAGCTTCTAAAGTGAACATATATATATATATATATATAGAGAGAGAGAGAGAGATAGCTGTGTGTGTGTGTGTGTGTGTGTGTGTGTGTGTGTGTGTGTGTGTGTGTGTGTGAATGTGTGTATCTATATATGTATATGGGATCTGTACAGATGCTCAATTGCATCTTTTACCGAATCCCAATTTGGTGAGCTTACTTGCGCGAAAGTGCTGTTCACCGAAGAAGCACTTTCGCGTAATTATGCTTGTTGCTCTGGTCGTACTATGGTGCGGTAAGGGAAATTTTCCCCACTGTAGTGCGACTTCAGAGTGAAAATATTAAAGTGGGGGGAGTTTGCATTCAAGTAGATTGTGTTTTTTTTTTTACATACTTTAATGAAAGTGCTTTTTCAATGAAAGTGCTTTCGTTAGAGTGTGTTCGGTGGTAATGGATTTGAGCTTTTTGAACTTTCTTTCAAAAGTCCTAGATCAATATATATTTATATATATATATATATATATATATATATATATATATATATATATATATAAAAAAACAAAAAAACTAAAATAACCACAACGGATGAACAATCCAATTCCATTAATAATTGAAAGTTGATTTATATATATATATATAGTTCCCCTTGAAAACATAGAAATTCTAAAACATCGAAATTCATATGGTCGAGACAATATCATTGAGTGTTTAGAACATCGATGTTGTCAAGGGGAAGAAAAAGGTAAGTTTGTGTCTTTTGGCTTTTCCTGGTTAGGGGTCGCCAGAGCGGAACTCCGGTCCGCTAATGATTGGTAGTTGATTTTTATGTGCCGAGTTACCAGCCCTGATGCACAACCTTCAACGAAGGTACTCCCATTTACACGTCTCCACGCAGAAGACCCTCTAGCTGAGAATCAAACCGGACAGGGTTTTACTGTGAGGCGACAATGCTACCGCAGCACAGGATAAAGCTAGTGTTTCTGCAAGGCAGCAAGGTGCCCTGCACACTGTGTCTGTGAATGTGCCATCTCTGTGATGGCACTGCAGGCAGGGTATGGGAAATCCCCTGTTTAGCGCTTCTTTATATAGTGTTAAAATGGAGATTTCCCTTAACCCCACTGTAGTGCAATCTCAGAGTTGGTATATTAAAGTAGAGGGGGTGGGGGGTGCAGTCCCCACATGGGGGGTGCAGAGGGGCTTGCCCCTCTGCATACACTTGTTTTAAAAGTTTTTTTTTTTTTTTTGGTTTCACTTGAAAACTTTGATGTTCCGATATATCAATGATATGGTCTTGACCATATGACATTTGATGTTTTGGAATTTTGATGTATTCAAGTGGAACTATATATATATATATATATATATATATATATATATATATATATATATATATATATATTTATATATGTGTGTGTGTGTGTGTTCCTATACTCCATTTATCACATTATTTTGCTTATACGTATACAGTTGCCTTATCAGCTCACTGTTCTATGTACTCCTTTCAAAAACACCACTTTTTCCAGTAATGTTTCCCTTCCTACCGTTCACCTCTTCATTTATTAAATCATTCTGAACTGTTATACTTCATCTGTATCTGGTATGTTCTTTAACTTGTAATGTTTTTCAAAAAAAAAAATTAGCTGCTAGCAGCATTAATGCAAGTAACTATAATTTCCTACAATCTTTTAACTTTTCATTTGAGAATCACAAACAGGAAAATACATTATCCAGATGTATTCTTTTCCAAAAAAATTTCCTGCCTACTACATCTCCAACAATATTCTGAAATCCAGGGGAAAGGTTTTTCTCAATTTTACCTGGCTATAAAAATACTTAGACACTTTCAAACAAAGGTACATTAATGTGTTGCTTTTGTAACATGCTGTTTCAGTCTACAGACATCACCTCATTGTTTCTTAGAGGAGTGTCTATCCAAAGCAGCTCCAGCTAAAAAGGCTTAAAATGGACCTAGTGAGAGGGCAGTACAGCAAGCGGCATCCTTAAATAAGGTCAGCAGTCAAGATACTGAAGCTGCAGCACATGTTTATTAAGGTCACAATAAAATAAAAACATGCAGGAGCTTAGTGCTTTCAGACATCAAGATCAATGGGACCACTTAATTAACAGTCTATGTCACATGACAACAATAATCACCTGATTACTAAAAAAGTCATAAAGGTTAAGTGTTTGAGAATTTAAAATTTTAAATACAAAGATCCTTTCCATCAACAAAGAACACTGAGCATGCAATAATATTAAAACTGAAACTTACAGTAGCTGGAAGAACTATGTGACAAATACAGGGTATATTTTTTACAAAAAGTGAACGTTCTTCTTCTTACACTACTCTTATTATACAGCTATAGCTATAGAGTCCAATCAATCAATAATTAAGAAAAATAAAAGTATATGTACATAAATAGATGCATAAATAAGTGCATGCATAAAATACACCTCATTCCCTGTACTATAGTTACACAATAATTTCATAGTCTTTTAGCTTTAAAAAAGATTAATTGGAACAATAGTCATTCAAACCAGGAGGAATTGCCATTTCTTGCAATTAAAGTGAGTACTTGCTTGTATAAACTTAGGAAGACTGTGACATTTTTACAAATAAGTAATTTAATATTCACTTCAAACAGCAGGCATTGACTGAATTTTCCACTAGACCCATATTTGCATCTAACGCGTTTTTTGGTAGCTACTAGAATAAAAGCCTGATAGCCAGAAACTCTTCCTGTGTAGGAGGCCTCACCTTGATCCACCATTTCGACATGATGAAAATAGATGGTGAGATAAAATTTGTTTGCTCAGCCTTCCTTATTAGATTTGCAGATGACTGGTACATTATTGACTCATAACAGAAAACCTAATCTTAATGCCCTCTAAAACTGCAAGTCACTTTAAGGCCTTAAACCTACAATAAGCATCGGTGGATTACTTAATATGCCATATTAAATTAGGAGATTTCATTACCATTGACAGTTTTGTACTAAAGCAACTAAAAGTATTAAGTGATATAGCAAAACTATGGATAATCAGTACTTGTATATCATCAAATCGAAAACGGGTTAGCAAATGATATGGCACAAGAGGTTACATGATACCAACATTGCCATCTGAGCAGTAATACAATCTTCTGCAGCAGGATAATATGTTTCTGAAGTGAATTGTACTTTATTCCATGAATGCTACACTTGTACAAATAGAGTTGGAGTGACGTAATCCTAGAACATGAGAAATAAACTTTGCATGCTTTCTAAACTAATTGTAAAACTTTTCTGAGGCCAGAATCATGTAAACTCATTATGAAACTAAATAAACATGACTTGAAAGAGTTTTCATATAACTCTCAAACCATGTGTTAATAAGAAGTTATGGCGCTACATACATAACACATACTTAAACAAAGAAATGAAAGCCAGAAAGTTATACAGCTTTTGGAAAAAGCATGACTTAATACAAAGGCTCAGATAAGTCTAAGCATTTTCAGTTCCATGTCAAAAATCAAATATGTGTTATTTATTTGTAGAAGTTTCACAGGGCATACCTCATTAATGTTGATTGTTGCAGTGTTATCCTGTTCAATTTCATCATGTCATGTGATACTTTTTTGAATATTTGTTAATGCAGTACCATTCTACTTTATCTCTGTATTGTCAACATTTTATAGAAGAAAGCTGTGAATGAAGAATTGATCATAGAAAAATCTAGCAAGGAGTCTTGCTTTATTCCATCTATGCAGTTTTCCTCTCAAATTAATTGATATGCAAGCAAAGCCATGTTAAAAAAGTCTAAAATGTAGGTTTCAGGTTGCCTTTGCCAGATTGCCTAGGTTAAAGCCAAGCAAGGTCATCAAACAGTTCATTTAACCACTTAACAGTCATGAAATACTTAAACATAAACATGACTGTTCAAGCTGCATTGTGAGTTATTTAGATTCAGTGTATACCTACAATGTGTACATCACAGCTGGAAAGGGGATCGAACCTGGTCATGTGATTTTTTTTTTCTTTTGTCAAAGTACATGTTCTTCAATTTCTGCTTACACTAACTACATGTCAAAATGCACCACTGAGTACTTTATCTTTTGATAGAAAGAGGAGAAAACATATACTTTGGACTAAAACCTGTAACCTCTGTTGATTCTTCTGGTGCTCATAGACACTGCTGTGAAAATAATTGACAGAGTCAGTTGAAAAAAAATGAGATTTTTTTCTCCCCAAGTAGTCAACAGATTTTTTTGCCATGTCTGGAATTAAGTTAAATATTGTCTTATTTCATAAATGACATCTATGTGTAAAATTATAACTTTGACACAAAAATGTGCTCTTTATTTAATTATAATGAATGTTTCAATAATCAGTGAAACCATGGGACTTGGGATGGTTGATGGCACATGCAGATAAGACATAAGTTGTCAGGCTTGTCACAGTGATTCATAGAAATAACTTACTGAACTCTACACATAAGTTACAGGGTAAATCATTTGTAGTGTGCAATGTGATCAGGAGTGTAATTAATGCACAGAATTACCCTCATGAAAGAAAGTAAAAGTTGGCCAAATTAAAGAAATGTACATCATATAATGCATAAAATATTGTTCAAATATCATTGCCTTTCTGTAAGCAGCAGGGCAGGCAAGATCAGGCTGTGTAACGTGAGAAAAATATACATATTTTTGTTTTGTAAGCGCAGGATGTGATTCATAAATGTATAATAGAAGGGTTTATGTATACAACAAGCATTAAGGAGAAATTTAGCAATATAGATACTGGTTAAAGATCTTCATCTGTTTGTGGAATTCAAATATTTAGAAAACAGAAACAATTAGTTGACTCTTTATGCATCAGACTTTTTTAAACATCTTTATTTTGTTATCACATGTGGCCTAGGCAAATTTGCATTTATACAAAAGTAATCAATCTCTATTAACAAATTAACATTAACAAACATTATATTTAACATATATTACAGATAAGAGTAGGCTATCTGTTATTGGAGTATGCAGACTCAGCAGATCAGGGAGATATGATCTCAATGAACTAAGTTTCATCTACTCACTCCATAATATAATACTATTCTGCCAAGAACAAAATGGAGAATTATAGATTGTATGAAAAGAACAAAATGGAGAATTATAGATTGTATGAAAATCAACGAAACATTTACAAGTTTTCTTTTTGAAAATAACTTGAGGCAGGTTATAGAGAAGCCAGCAAAACTAAAAAAATATATGTTAGCTTTCTTACATGTATTACCTGAAGCCGAAGTACTTTTCTGCTAAATATTTCCATTTTGGGTAATACTGATCATATGACATAGTGGTTACTGAACTGGACATACCTAGAAAAATAATGGAGTCACAATTGCATGCTGATTACAACTAGCAAATTCAGAGAAGGAAATGGATACTTGCAGTGAATGAATTGGGAGGATTGCTTTAAGAGAAGGATGTTGATGAAATGTAAAATTACTTAAAATATTACATCCACAAGTTTAGGTTTGTAAGAAAGTAACCAATGCAAAGGAAACATATAAAACGATGATGGAAATATAAAATGAATATAAGATAACTACTTAAACAGAGAAACAGAATACTGAAAAAGTGAAGGGTTAGTAAGAACTATTTGTTCTAAATAATTGAACAAATTAGACAAACTACAGGTTGAACAGGCTATGTCTAAGGAAAAAATGTCTGGTGATATTAAAGGTAATATGAAAGTTTCTTACATGTTCCTTAATGATAGTAGATATACCACTCCAAAATATGAACAGCTGGAAAAAATGCTGATTGGGATAAAGCTTTTCACCGAATAGTATGTGTCAGTCTGTGGGGAGAAAGGATCTCTAACCCTATACTGTATTAAGAGTGAGAATTATTACTCTGTTCTGACACAAAAATACTCTATTACACTTCTCTCTTATTGAAACTTAAGAAAGATATCTTGGTTGGATGGAATATCCAAAAATAATCTACAAATGTTAAACTGATCCTTAAGTATAATTTTTGGTAAAAGCCTGTAAAACGATTAATACTGAGGGAATGGAAGACAGTTTTAATTAAGCTAGGATATAAAGGTAAAGGCAATAGAGCAACTCCTTGCTACTGGTCAGTTAGTTTATTGTAAACTCATGTAAACCTAAGGAAACAGTGACATTGGTATTCTTAATTCAGGATCTGGTCAAGATTGGATTTTATAGTGTATTGCAACATGGCTTTTTCAGGGATAGGTGTACCTAAACATGTAATTTGTCATTTTACAATAAAATTATAATTGCCATGGACAATAGCATTAAAGTGGAAGTGGTATTCATTAGACCTGCAGCTACTTTTGATAAAGTAAGTCATTCCTTCTTGATTATCAAACTCTGTGGGTTTGAGAATACATTTTCTCTTGTGGAGTGGATTCCAGAAAGAGTTTGCAGTGCAACGTGTAAAGCTAGATATAACAATAATACAGGAAAATATTTGATCTATGGCCATGAACTGCCACTATGATTTAGGAATACCTTTTTGTTGCATGTACTTCTATGACATTTTATGTTCCTCAAGAATGTTCATTTGATTACATGTACATGATATGAAAACTGGTAAACATGTTGCCTGTCAAGAGGACAGCTTTCTAAAGACTTCATTAGACATTGCATGGATTGGGAAATATACTATGATCCTTAACATATGTAAACCAAATATATGACATATGATTATCAAAATATATAACGATCATCCATGATTGAGAGAACTATTATAGAAAATGTGGAACTGATTAGAGATCTCAAGAGACTTGTGGATAATACTCTCTTATTTGATAAGCATACATAACATGTTAAAGAATGCAGTGTAATTACTTGGTAGCTCTATAAGATTTTTCAAATCAAGAGACATGGTTGTTTGAAAATATCCTTATGTCTCTGATTCAACCTAAGATAGAATATGGTTTGTTATTATGGACAACTTCAGGAACACAGGAAATATCAAAACTGGAAGTTATACAGTTCAAAAAAAAAAGATTCAGGGATGTAAGGAAAAGATTCTCTAATGAAATCAGATGCCTAATCAGTTTTCTACAGAAAAAATGTGTATACCAAGCCTTTGAAGACAATTTTTTTATAGGAATGTGTAGGTCTTTGAGGAAGTTTTAAAAATAGGTCACTGAGATAGCAGGGCTTTAGCAAACATAATAACACAATCTTATGATTTAATAATTTAGTTGTAAAAGAATGGAGCAAATCATAAAGATTTATTAGGGACTTTGTTGATGATAGACACATTAAAATTTCTTATAATTTTTTTTTTAATGAAAGTTTCAGTTTCAGGTTCAAAGGGTGTTTTCACATGTCTGAAGAACCATATATGCATGCCTGTATGTATATATATATATATATATATATATATATATATATATATATATATATATATATATATATGAATGTATGTTTGCATGCATCTGTGTATGTAAGTTCGTATGTATGCAGCATCACAGGAATTACAAGGCAAGTCAATCATGTGATCATATATGCCTTTCCAGTATCCACTCTCATACCTCCTTTCTGTCATTCACTGAATCCTCCCTTCTAGAAGGGCATAAAAGTCAGAGACAGGATGAATTTGTGGATGTCCACCTAATCTCCTAGGTTAGTCTTGAAGGATGTAAGGATATAACTTTGTTTCAGCACTGGATGCTTAATCATTCAGTGTTGTTTTGTGGTTTATTGGGCAACAACCTGGTAGGATAAGATTTATTTTGGTTTATATATATTTTTTACCTCTGAATTTTGCTGTTTGTTAGAAGAATTGGTTAGACAGTAAGCAGGCATACTCTACCCCGGGCCCTCAGTACTTATAATCAGGTGTGATATGTATAATGATTACAGTTATTGCACAACAAACATCTTAGAGTGACTGGCATAACTGTTATGGTAGATCAGAATAACTATTTTACAACATCTGCATATTGCTTGTACATTTTTTCATACAATATGAAATAAATTCCTAATTGATTCAGTGTCAGTTAATTTTCTGGATACTGATTGTAATATTTGTGTTTCTCTTTAAATTCTTTAATTGTTTGTAGTTTAATGATTGGTTTTATTGATAAGTAATGTCAGGCAAAGTGTAAATAGAAAACATTTGTCACTTTCCACTTTGATAAAGAAACAGAACTCCAAAGGACCTTTGACAACCTTTATTAATTCAACATAAAAACAAATGCATCATAACTTTATTAATCATAACTTCCTTTCTTTACACATCATCAAAACATCATATGACCATACATAAGGGCAGCATAGCACCCCTCACCCTTGCCAAATAAGCAGCATCCTCTCTTGCTCACTTAATCTTACAATTCAGGCACCATGCAACCACTCACCTTCATCAAAAAAAACTTATTTCCATCCAAACCACCAGGAGGTGCATGCAGCATCCAACCACTCACTTCCACCACTCCAGGCTTCCTTCCTCCAAAAGTGTACACCTGAGAGGGAACTGAAGAAGGACAACCCTGTCTCTCTTCTCCACCCACCAGCCTAAATCAGGATGTTCCCCCTTACTAACTCCAGTCTCTAACCAACCCCTCCAAAAACAACTCCAGATTCACATTAAACAAGTCCAGACCAAAATCACTAAGATGGACCACATCTTCACTGAACCACATAGGATCCTTGTCTGCAAACTCATTATGCTGTATAGTTTGAATTGCCATGGCTCTCAACTGCTTTGTCACTTGAAAATTTACAAACTTCCATGCCCTCTCAATTGCAGAAAACTTCTTGGCATTCCTCCAGGTCAAACAAGGAATAATCTCTGGCCACACTAAGCATAAACTTGGGTATAACTTCCTTAAAGTTAACAGATCCTCCATTATCTGATAAATCAACTTACTCTTTGGCATCAAACCTAAATTGTTACCTGCCAGGTGCAGCAGCAAGATTCGAGGAAGCTGCACTTGACTTTGTATCACTGTAACAACCTGCAACAGCCAGTTCCACTTCAGCCCTCTAATGCCATGCCATGGAACTCTCCAACCAAACTGGTGTAATCCCAACTCAGAACCGTTATTCCTAACAGCAGCCCTCCTTGCTGCCCAGTAAATGTACGTATGACCTAGGATGAGAAACCTTTTGTCTAGGGAAGAGAGAGAGAAAAAAAAACATATTTAACACTGGAATGGAAAAACACCATCCCTTATCTAATATAAGTCAAAAAGGCATTGGAAGACCATCACCCCACCCTCCAGATAACATCTATCAAACTACCAACTCTAGCCAAGTCTGATGCTCTACCCATCCTAAAAGAATGAGTAGAAATCTATCTCCATCCAATTCCATACTATAAAAATCCCATCTCATGACTGAAATCAACTGTCCCCCTGTGATTGCCATACCCCCTTTCAACTGATAAACTAACTCCTGTAATCTTCCTTTATGAACTGCCAGCAATGTCCTTGCTGACACTACTGGACACATCTTCTCCAACCTGCCCTTCACTAAAACTATTTATGCACCCTTGCCCACCTGATCATTCTTAGATGACCTTAACCTAATGTGAAATGCTCCAGGCAATAACATAACATCATTCCAAACCAATGACCCCAACAACTCGGACACCTTGAAAGCCCAAAGTGCATCCAAACACTCAACATTGTCCACAAAACATGATCCTCCAATTCTCCAAATATCCTAAGCAAACTCCACAGCAACACCTCTAAGACCTGCCTTGTCATGACCAATGCTTTTCCCTGTTCAAACTTTCCTCCTTATTCCATCCCTTCAACACTCGCACCACCTTCCAGGATTTAGTAAAATCCATCAAGCCCGCCACTTTTGGAAACACACTGATTGCCACGAAATCCACCTTAACTGATTTTACCACCTTGCCCTGCACCCTAGCCCCAGGTAAATATCACAACAGCAACTCTACAGACCACACACATACCTCCTTCAGTAACTGCATAACAAACCAGTCAAAATCATACAACACCCTACCATAAGCCTTCCTGGTGGGCACAACCCAGGACTTCAGCATCAACTTCCTGATCACTGCAGATCAATCTACCACACCTCATCTGGCACCACCATGGGATCATCTGCTGCCATTGGGACCAACTACCAAAACCTGGAAAACTGAAAGTGAGACAAACTGTCAGCAGTCTCATTCCTTACCCCTGGTAAATGTACACCTTTGAAGGAAAAATTAATCAACAAACTCTGCAGAACTAACTTACAGAATATCAACAATAAATGTGCAGACTTAGCCATCTTAACCTGTAATACTTGTGCAACTGCAACATTGTCAGAATTAAAAACAACCCACCTGCCTCTCAAACAGTCCTGCCACACTACTGATGCCACCCAGATTGGCATCAGCAACAAAGATGCAACATCCCTCTTCCATTCCTCCTGCCAATCAGATGGCCATGGCAATGCAAACCAATGTCCTCCAAAACACACACCCATACCAATGCCCCCTGCCACATCAGTGAACAGCTGTAGCTCCCCTTACCCTACCCAATCCCACTGCCAAAAGGTAACGTCATTAAATTGGTCTAACAACTGCAACCACAAAGTTAAATCCTCACAAGTCAATGTGCCAATTTTCACCCAGTGGAGCTTACTTTTACCCCCTTTCAACAGAAATGCTACTGATCTACAAAAAGTGTCCTGGGTGAACAGATCAACAGGCAAAATTCAATAGCCCTAAGAGCTCCATATCATCCCTCACCCGCACCTTGTCCCTGGCCTTCATCCAAACCATATTATCCTTTAGCCTAGCCACCTTCTCCCCAGCAAGCAAAACAAACCCATTCTGCATCCACACTCACCCCAGAAAATCTAACACCTTCAAGGGCCCTCTAATTTGTGGGTGGCCAATGAGATCCCCAGTTCCTTGCACATCCTCAAAATCTCATGCATAGCCACTGTCTTTCCCTCCTTCACTTCACTACAAGCAAGAAACCATTCGAATAATGTACCGTTCTCTGCTTATGTACCTGCTGCTGCTATATCCAATGCAAAGCCATGCTGAATTCTCAAAAGTGGTGCAGACTACTGAACATCCCATTGGCATGGCTTTGTCAAAATAAAACTTCCCCCCACCACCATGCCAGGCAATGGCCAATCCCCCTCTCGAACTGGCAAAAGGTGAAATACAGACTCAGTGTCAACCTTAACCAACCAAGGATCTTTAAACCCTCTAATGATAAAGACCACATCCTCCAGTGATGCAAAACTCGCCTTATGCTCCTCCACTGAAATGAAGTCATTGACAGACTTCCCTTCAGAGTAAGACAAATGGTTAATCAACCTAAATTCCCCTCGCTTCTTCTTTGGTACCAATCCCAATGGTGAGACCTTAAAATGAGCTAGAAGAGGGGCTTTCAAATGGGCCCAGTAACGAGCCCACCTGTTATTCCTTCTCTACCAAAGCCTCCAAAATATCCTCCCTCTGACGCACTGACCTGAAATTTTTTCCCACTACTCCATCACCCACCAATTGTGACTTAATAGGAAACCCTTTTGAAAAACCCTCACTAAGATCCCTGGCTACCACTGGCTATGTGTACTGCCGAAGCATGTCTCGCAAGACATGCACCTTAATAGCAGAATGGGCCCATGGGTCACCCCTTTGCCCCTCAAAAATGCCAACTTCTCCGACCACTAAAATTCCCCATATCGCATACCCCTTGCAATCCTGGAGATAGCCCACCTACTGCAATCTGTCTAGCAAAATATGATGATTGTCCTACCAACTGGCCCTCACACCTACCACACTGCACCACTGGGTGAACACCTGCACACTTCAAGCAAGCATGCAAAAATCTGCATGCCATTCAAGCACATCTTCGGGTATTAAAAGCCCAACATACCCCCAACACCTCCCTCCCCCATCTTACTCCCCCTACCACCCAAACTAAAGCTGTCCATCATAGTGGACAGCCATATATCAGACTGTCTCACCTCCCAATGCATGAACCTATCCACCACCTTCCTCTTGCAAAAATCATACCACAACCAAGCATTCCCAGCCCATATTCTTTTCGCCTCCCATATTGTAAAAAAAAAAAATAAGTCAATAACGGGAGGTCCAAAACACTATCCTTCTCCAACCAGACTTCCATGCAGTAAATAAATCCCAAAACCCAATTTTCCCACATTCTTGGATGCATTTTCCTCACTTGTCTATGACAGAGAGATGCTAAGGCTGCCAACAGGTCTTTCCCATTTGCTGTTTTAGCTTCCAACAACCATTGTACACCATCTGCATCAATTAGGTCAAAGATGTCCACATACTCTCCTTTCCAGATTCTTTCCTTTATGGTAGATTGTATGGCAAGAGTTAAAAAGACCACCACACTTTCTTGCCTCATCACCTGCATAGCCAGCCAATAACCCAGTCGCATCCCAAAATCTGACCCTACCTCATCCAAACAAGGGTCAGTATCTTCCCCCAGTGATGACAGATTACCCACCATGGCTAGACTGTCTCTATCAGAAAAGTGCTCCCCACAACCATACCCCTCTCCCACTAAGTTCTGCAGACCCCCAACACCACCCTGTGGACCCTCCAAAATGTATGTTCCCCCTACTATTCTTGTTCCATCCTGCCCCCCAGTCAGAACTATAGAATCATGACCTGCAGGAGCAGCAAGTGCTGAGCACAATGTCAAGACCTCTGGTGTCAAGACCTCCACTGTCACCTCCTCACTGGACAGTGACTGGCATGTTCTTTTTCATCTGGCCACTTGCTTGCCCTTCGATGTTTGTCATCTCTTCTGAGTGGCTTGACCCTGCGCCCCAGCCATTATAGTGTCACTGCCTGGCATCTGTCAGAAAAGGTCCGCTGCCCGGGCCGCAATGTTTGACCACCTCTACTGCAAAACCTGGATATCCACCATATCATCCACTAACACCTGAAATGAGAAAAGAACACTGTAAGTAGGCAGATGAAAAAAAAGAAGAAGGAGGGCAGTGCAACCAGGAAATAACATAAGAGAAAGTGCCAGACCTTAAAGGGGGGTACTTTTCCCTGTTCACTTCTTGCTTTGTAAGCTGCAAGAGATATGCATGCAGAAGTAGAATACCTCAGCTATGTGTTGAACCCAGGCCCCTTTATAACACACTGCTGACTTGTAGTCAGCTCATAAGACCATCCTTTGAAATGTGAGGATCTAACCTTTATCCAAACAGAACCTATCCTCCAAAGAAAGAAGTCAATCTGGTGGTCCCCTGCCATAAACAAACTGTACAACAGAAGGAAAAAAACTGTTGCAAAGGAGTGTAAAATCCCATGAGTGGAGGAGCTCCCTGGTCAGCCTCAGTAAGAAGATGAGATCCCTTATAAGATCCTCCAAAGCTAGCTACGAAAACAAAATCACCACTAATTCCAAGGACAACCACAAAGCATTCTGTAGCTATGTCAATAATCTTGATGGCAACACCCAGATCTGCTCTGAGTTACAGCACAAACGCATGAAAATTACAGAACCAACTGATATTGCCAACATCCTTGCAGATAGGTTTAGTGCTAACTTTAACCCCCTCTCACCCCCTAAAGGGCCCATATCTATACAGGAAGAATGCAGAGTCCCTGTAATCACAACTACGCAGGTAAAAGCTGCACTCTCTAAAGCCAAAAACACACCATCCATGGGACCAGACAGCATCCCAGGCTGCGTTTTACACGAACTTCAGAACGAACTGGCTCCCACTTAAGCACCATGTTCAATAATAGCCTCACATCAGGCTTTGTGCCCACTGAATGGTGCACAGCAACAGTTATCCCATTCTACAAATGGGGAGCCACCACTGATCCAGGGAACTATCGACCTATTAGCCTGACGAGCCTGATCTGCAAGGCCATGGAATGTATCATCATTGAACTCATAAACAAAGACATTGGTAACCTCCAAACTCTGGATCCCACTATGTTCGGGTTTGTGAAAGGCAGATCATGCCTCCTGAACCTGATAGACTTCTTTGAGGCAGCCACCAAAGCTGTAGATGAGGGTAAGGTGGTTCACACAGCCTATCTTGACCTCGCCATGGCTTTTGACACCATCCCCCATTCTGGCATTATAGCTAAACTCACTAAACTAGGTATAAATCCCTACATCACAATATGGGTTGCCAATTGGCTCATTGACAGAACCCACACTGTAAAAGTTGCAGACTCCAAATCTGACCTCAAAGCAGTGACAAGTGAAGTACCACAGGGTTCTGTCCTGGGACCTCTCCTGTTTGGTATCTACTTCTCTGAAGTACAGGTTAACACAGAAGGCCTCTGGCTAATGAAGTTCACAGATGACTGCAAACTAGGAGCCATAGTCAAGTCCCCAAATGATGTGGACATCCTACAGAAGAGCCTCACTGAGACAGATGCCTGGTGTCAGAGCCATGGTCTCAAGCTCAATGCCAAGAAGTGCAGTGTCATCCTCTTTGGTAAAACATAGGCAGCAATCTACTTAACACTGAATGTGTGATAAGAGACCTTGGGACCCAGGTGAACAGTAGTCTCTCCTTTGATAGTCACATCACCACAGTATTCAGGAAGTCCTTCTATGTGGCACACTTCATCATAAAAGGGTTCTCATCCAGGAAAAAAGAGGTCATTGTTCCCATCTACTTGACACTCATTAGACCCATTATAGAGTACAACAACCCTTTTGGAATGTACCTCACAAGACATCTGCAGCAGATGGAAAGGCCACAGGAGTACCTCACAAAGAGGATTATTTGCCTCAAACAAATGCCCTACATTGACCACCTCAAAAAAACTCCATCTTTACTCTGTAGCATATCACCTACTCCAAGGTGATCACTGCCTAACATATAAAGCTATGTCAAACCCAGAGCTGTTGGACATGCTACACCTAATGAAATCCCAATCCCTTCAAGCTACATCCTCTAGGCACCTAAACCTTGTCACCACAATAAACAGGGCATGCTGAAGGGACAGATTCCTGTCCCAGAGACTTACCATACTCTGGAACAGGCTACCCATCTATGTCAAGCAAAGTCCTTCATTAGCACTCTTCAAGAAAAATCTTGATGAGTGGATGGGAAATACACCCCGGGTATCACTTCTATGTCTCTGCTCGACAGTGGCACAGGAAAATAACTTTCTTGGGTGGCGTAAGGCAGGGAACCTTGTTGGCTAGGCTTACGTAGGCCTTTGGGCCGATAGCCTAGTACCTACCTATGAAGCTAGGAACCTATATCTTGTCTGCAATGTAACCAGCTAGACCATTGCACCACTGCCCAACCCTTCCCCAGCTAACCACATCACTGTTTTAATGAGAGAAGAGTCAGCTCCATTTATTTATCTATTTTTTTTAATACTGGCCACCCCATTTGCTGCATGCATGGTGTACATAAGTGCAGTGCCACTGTATAATGCTGTGACAAATAATAAGCAAGAGCCAGCAATAATTGACCTACATATGGACGCATGATGCAACTCGATGCCCTATTACATATCCAAGAGGATATGTACTGCTTCTCTTAACCTATGGGTGTGCCTCCTCTCCATTGAATTCTCTTTTTCTCTCAACTGTAAGGCTCCATTACCCAGAGTAGCTTCAATTATCAGTGCAGGCATTCAATGCTCCCCCCAACACAAAAAACATTGGCTCCACCCCAAAATTAAAACCATATTTCATAGTTTAGTATGGTGTATTTTAACCAATATGGGTTTAAGACTAACCATGCTGTTTAAACCTGGAAAAGAATCAGAAGCAAGTCTCAAAATCCTTTCATATTCCTTAATTTCCAGGTAATTATTCATGTCACCGCCTCTAGGTGTAGGATAGATGGCATCAATAACCCTAAACATAAACCTATGCTCACTACCACAAATAGATATGTGTTTATATAGAGCATTCTTATCATAACATCTCCTAATTTCTGATTTATATTCAGTAATACGCTCTTTTAATTTATGAGTGGTCTTCCCTACGTAGAAGGAAGAACACGAAACACAGGTAGCCAAATATACCACAAAAGATGAGACGCAAGTCACAAATACCTTGAACCTATATGTTTTACCACTGGTGGGATGTACAAATGTGCTGCTATCACTGCTCATGATATCAGCACAACAAACACAATAAGCACTTGAAAGTGCCTAGGTTTGTTGAGATAGGCATGGGCATAGATCTAATAAAATCTTTGTAACACAACATACTTTTTATAGTTCTCATATTTCTATATGCAAAAGATGGTCTATCACCTACTATACATTTTACTTCATCTGAAGCTTTAAGGGTAGTCCAATTTTTCTGAATAATCTGTTTGGAAGGTGTTAATGTTGTTTGGAAGGTGCTAATGTTTTATGGTTTAGAATACTTTTGTATTTTAATTATTGTATTATGTTTTATAGCTTTATATTTTTGTATTAATTACCTAATGCTGTCACATGACTATATTGGGCTGCTAGTCATGTGACTGTTGACCTGTATTTAAACTGTGATAATGTGATGTTTATGTATTAGTATTGACAAAGGGTTCTACCCGAAAGCTTTGCTCTGTTATATAAAGCGGATTTTTCTACCAAGTGTTTTTATTTCTTTTTTGTGCTTTGCAGTTAGTGATCTTCATTCTGATATATTTGCTGCCTTCTGAGAATTCACTCAAGGGTCGGTCCTGCAGCCTAATTAGCCTTGAGATGGTAACTACAAAGACTGTAAACTCTGTTAGGTCTCTTATTATCATTGAGACCAATCCGTTATTACAATTTGTTGGCACAGCATGTCCTGTTACAGAAAATGTAGACCATTCTGCTTCTGAGAACATCGCTGATTTTAGTAAGAAACTACAGCTACTTGAAAGGAAAGTAAGTGCCTTTAAGTGTTTACAGTGGCAACGCTTCAGTTTTTTAGCTTATATAGAAAGAGGCTTTGTTCCACTAGGGCTTAGACTCCTTAAAATGCCCTCTTATGCAAACACATACCCTGAACTGTTAAAGAAATGGCAGCAGCTTAATATCAAATTGAGCCTGGACTATATGTGCTTAATGAATGATTTCTTTTCTACCATTGAGGAAGATTACAAAAATGAAATTATTTCCCTGGAAAACAGTATCATGGAAATGCCTGCCTTTTCCACAATGTCTGATAGTTACCAACAAGTTCTGGATAGAATGCAGGCATTCGATAATCGAATGGAAGCAACCAAAAATCAGAAGCTATTACGTGATATTAATGATTTCCAGAGTGGTAATATCTTCTCCTGGCCGAAGATAGATCGTACCTCTCAAGTTAACCATAAACCAGTTCACCACAGTAAAGCATTAGATACACTTGATGAGTTTCGAGATATGACATCTGATCTGATGACTTCAGTACAAGTGGTTACTGCTCCTGTGCCCCTATCTACAACGGATCATGAATCTGGCCAGATGACATCACTTCCTCCTACAGCGTGTGCAGGCGCGCAATCTGAAACAAAGAAGAAACAAGATGGTGAAGCTAGCGCTTCATCTAATGCTGGAAAAAAGTCTCAACAACTTACTATAAATTTTTCACATAAGCGCTTTCACCTAGAGCAACCAGAATCTGTCGTGGAGAGGTCTCCATTAATGAGAAAACAGTCTATGGGACAAATGACAACCTCGAGCAAATGGAAAAGTGAGAGCCCTTTAGGACTGAACAAAATCAGCCGCAAATAGTAAAGGGTACATTAAATCTTTCTAATTTTGCTCTGCAGGAAGCCCACTATTCTTTTTTATGTAAGGGACTTAATTTTATACCTACTAGTACTGAAAATTTGGTAAATGCGCTGACAGATCTAATGCGGTTTTCCAGAAACATTAACTTGAAACTTTTGTTTGGTGATACTGTTTCTATGGAAGGACAGTAAAAACGACGCAGTACCTTTATTCCCGTCAGTGTACCTATTGTGAAAGCCTTCTATGATGTCTGCGAACTACAGATTAGGGCGTTGTATTCTACTAATTTGAAAAAAAGAACTTATAATTTGACATTTGATGAATATAAGGCGCTTAGAAGTCTGCAGTTGGATAATGATATCATTGTCAAACAAGCAGATAAAGGTGGCGTAGTTGTTTTAATGGACCGAAATAATTATATGTCAGCAGTCTCTATGTTACTTGATGATAGTAGTGCATTTAAGAGCATTACACACTTAGATGTAAAAAAATGTGTAGGTTATGTAAATATGGTTATTTATGAGTTACAGTTGAATGGAGATATAAGTTTAGATTTATTTCATTACTTCACTGTACCGTGTCCAGTAATTCCACATCTATATGGTATTCCCAAAATCCATAAATCTATTGTTAATCCACCGATGAGACCTATTGTTTCAGGTGCCGGTTGGATTACTGAACCAATTTCTTTGTATTTACAAAGACAATTGCAACCATATTTATCTAAATGCAATACTATTTTACGAGATACTTCGGATTTTTTATGTAAATTACTTTTGTAGCGCAATAGTGTAGAAGGTATGCTGGAGCAGGGTAAATATTACTTTGTTACATTGGATATTGCCTCTTTGTTTACTGTTATCCCTAATGATATCGGGGTTGAATTGTTAAGAGAATTTTTATTCTCACAACCAACACCTAATAGTAAATATATTGAAAATATTTGTTGCCTCATGGATGTAGTTTTGAAAAATAACGTGTTTTTATTTAATGAATCCTTGTTTCTTCAGCTTACTGGAGTAGCTATGGGTACCTCGGTAGCAAATACATATGCTAACCTGGTTTTATATCAGTGGGAGAAAAACAACATCTATAATGATAGAAACAAGTTTCTTGGCAAGATATGCTTTTACCAACGTTTTGTGGATGATTGTTTTATGATTTGGGATGGTAGCATGAATGAGTTGAATGAATTTTTGAACTATTTGAACACAACTACAGATTTTCTGAAATTTAAAATGGAAACATCAGATAATACTTTAGTTGTTTTTAGATGTTAAACTACAGTTGTGTGAAGGTGTTATTCACACTAGTGTACATAGGAAAGAAGTACACTCAGGTAGATATATTCATTATAATAGCATGCATGCTCTACATGTATTTAAAGGCATAACAATGTCCCAGTTTAGTAGAGTAAGTAGGTTAAATACCAATGACACTACTTTTTCCTTGCCGTTAGATGAGACAATAGAAGACTTTGTATCTAGTGGATATGATGCACATTTGCTATCTAATGTGAACAATAAAGTGATAATTGATAGGAACATGAATTTGAAACCTATTTTTACAGAGGGTACAGATAACTTAATTATTAATAATGATGAAGTTACAAATGTAAATGAAGCCAAAAATAAAACTAAGAATCTAAGCTCAAAGACAGCTATTAGATACGTTACTTCCTTTAATACAAGGACGAGTTATATTAAACAGATTATTCAGAAAAATTGGACTACCCTTAAAGCTTCAGATGAAGTAAAATGTATAGTAGGTGATAGACCATCTTTTGCATATAGAAATATGAGAACTATAAAAAGTATGTTGTGTTACAAAGATTTTATTAGATCTATGCCCATGCCTATCTCAACAAACCTAGGCACTTTCAAGTGCTTTAATTGTGTATGTTGTGTGGATATCATGAGCAGTGATAGCAGCACATTTGTACATCCCATCAGTGGTAAAACATATAGGTTCAAGGTATTTGCGATTTGCATCACATCTTTTGTGGTATATTTGGCTACCTGTGTTTCGTGTTCTTCCTTCTACATAGGGAAGACCACTTGTAAATTAAAAGAGCGTATTACTGAACATAAATCAGTAATTAGGAGATGTTATGATAAGAATGCTCTATATAAACACATATCTATTTGTGGTAGTGAGCATAGGTTTATGTTTAGGGTTATTGATGCCATCTATCCTACACCTAGAGGCAGTGACATGAATAATTACCTGGAAATTAAGGAATATGAATGGATTTTGAGACTTGCTTCTGATTCTTTTCCAGGTTTAAACAGCATGGTTAGTCTTAAACCCATATTGGTTAAAATACAGCATACTAAACTATGAAATATGGTTTTAATGTTGTTTGGAAGGTGCTAATGTTTTATGGTTTAGAATACTTTTGTATTTTAATTATTGTATTATGTTTTATAGCTTTATATTTTTGTATTAATTACCTAATGCTGTCACATGACTATATTGGGCTGCTAGTCATGTGACTGTTGACCTGTATTTAAACTGTGATAATGCGATGTTTATGTATTAGTATTGACAAAGGGTTCTACCCGAAAGCATTGCTCTGTTATATAAAGTGGATTTTTCTACCAAGTTTGACCAAGAGACAAGACTATTAGGAGGGGTCTGTAAAGTGTCACCATATAGATATGCAAGAACCCCAAGAGCTTAAATATCTCTAAACAAACCAGCCACAACTGAAAGGTTTAAATATATTTAATAATAATAAGTGAACAAGAACAGTAACTTCAGAGTTCAAAATTACAGGAAATATTTAAAAGAACATTGCAGGACATCTAAACTAATCTTTACTATATTCCTTACTGAATCTAAAAGAGTTACTATGCCCTAGAAATGTACTTACAGCAAGACGTGTGGTGAATGAGTCTTCTAGCTGATGTTGCTGTCAGGTCAAAAACAGATGCAAAATGCCCTATCTCTCTCAGAGAGTTCTTAAATTGACATAAAATATTACTACTGGGTTAGCTTGGATGACATCACTTTTTGTCACCTGACTTTAGTTCCCAAGCTAAACCACTGTTGTCAAAAACTATCAACATTTTAGCATCTCCCTGTGAAAAATATGTATCAGATGTTTGCGGATGCTAGGAAGTCATAAAGCAATAAAACACTTCCGCATCTCAAGTCTAGTTATTACTTCTCTTTCAAGACAATACAAGAAACTTTTAATTGTAGAGACTGTGCCTGCTATTGCATTGAAACTGAAGGATAACATCTTGTGTTTATGGCCGAGCTATAAAGTAACTTAACCTCAACTATTCTTAAGTTTTGCAAGTTAACCCTCTATGTTCTAGTTTCCAATGTTAAAACATATACATTTACACAAATGCAATAGTTTATATACATTTCTGTTCTAAGCCAGCAGGGCATGCTGTGGTAACATTTTAGCTCAGTATATAACATACAGTTCTAGCACAGTTGTAGCACAAGCATCTTTTATGAAGCATGTTGGCATTCACAAATGATACCTACACCTACACTTAGATTTAACAGAGGCATTATTTACAGGTTGAATAGTACTTCTTTTCAGTGTGTGTGCATTGATTTATTGTTAGTTAAGATTGGTATATAAAGGGACATATTTGGAATTTGAAAAT